>NC_092286.1:19331851-19364989 GCF_036320965.1 Panulirus ornatus | reverse complement strand
TCCTCAGCTCACTTACATGCATCGTCAGCCCACTAACACGTATCCTCAGCTCACTTACATGCATCGTCAGCCCACTAACACGTATCCTCAGCTCACTTACATGCATCGTCAGCTCACTAACACGTATCCTCAGCTCACTTACATGCATCGTCAGCCCACTAACACGTATCTTCAGCTCATTTACATTCATCCTCAGACTACTAATACGTATCCTCAGCTCACCCACATGTATCTTCAGTTCACCCATATATGTCCTAAACTCTCTCACACGTATATTGTATGTATCATGGGAGTGTTCAAACTATTCCCCCCTCAGTACCATCGATGATTGTAGTGTACGCCTTCCTCTTCAATAACTTTCTTAAGTACATAGGATCTCTAATGCCCCATAAACTGGAGTGTCCACGCTGAAGTAAATGCTGGGGACCCCATGACGCAATCAGGTCCGCCGGGCAGATGAACCTATCCGGTGGTGTAAACGTAAACAAAACATATTAGATCGTTTATCAGAATCATTACATAATATATTTTGACCTCATGAATGTAGACAATGAGTGCTTGAACTTCAATATCAATATATACTTGATAATTCTGAGTTATTTTGTATTCTATTTAAGTCAAAATTTGCGCTCTTGATAGATCTTAGCTTCACTATGAATAGTGACGAAAGCTTTTGGGATGAAGATGAGCCAGTTCGTATCAGTGGACGAGTCGCGAATATTCATTAAAAATCGACGTCAAATTAGAAATTGACACAAGAAGTGTCAGTATGACACCGCTTTATGTCTTACGTTGATGATGGAAAAAATATGAATTAGTTACCTATAAATCCTGTTCGTGTAATATCGTACCCGCACATTGTTCCCACATACAGAAGAATGTCACATCAGTGACTGAAGGCTATACCTGCAATATGGGCGACGCTGCTGTTGTACAAAAGGTTGCACTTTCCAGTTAATGTATATAATTAATGAATGAGCGTGATGTCTCCATGGCTGTTTAATTTGTTTATGGATGGGGTTGTTAGGGAGGTGAATGCAAGAGTTTTGGAAAGAGGGGCAAGTATGAAGTCTGTTGGGGATAAGAGAGCTTGGGAAGTGAGTCAGTTGTTGTTCGTTGATGATACAGCGCTGGTGTCTGATTCATGTGAGAAACTGCAGAAGCTGGTGACTGAGTTTGGTAAAGTGTGTGAAAGAAGAAAGTTAAGAGTAAATGTGAATAAGAGCAAGGTTATTAGGTACAGTAGGGTTGAGGGTCAAGTCAATTGGGAGGTAAGTTTGAATGGAGCAAAACTGGAGGAAGTAAAGTGTTTTAGATATCTGGGAGTGGATCTGGCAGCGGATGGAACCATGGAAGCGGAAGTGGATCATAGGGTGGGGGAGGGGGCGAAAATCCTGGGAGCCTTGAAGAATGTGTGGAAGTCGAGAACATTATCTCGGAAAGCAAAAATGGGTATGTTTGAAGGAATAGTGGTTCCAACAATGTTGTATGGTTGCGAGGAGTGGGCTATGGATAGAGTTGTGCGCAGGAGGATGGATGTGCTGGAAATGAGATGTTTGAGGACAATGTGTGGTGTGAGGTGGTTTGATCGAGTAAGTAACGTAAGGGTAAGAGAGATGTGTGGAAATAAAAAGAGCGTGGTTGAGAGAGCAGAAGAGGGTGTTTTGAAATGGTTTGGGCACATGGTGAGAATGAGTGAGGAAAGATTGACCAAGAGGATATATGTGTCGGAGGTGGAGGGAACGAGGAGAAGTTGGAGACCAAATTGGAGGTGGAAAGATGGAGTGAAAAAGATTTTGTGTGATCGGGGCCTGAACATGCAGGAGGGTGAAAGGAGGGCAAGGAATAGAGTGAATTGGATCGATATGGTATACCGGGGTTGACGTGCTGTCAGTGGATTGAATCAGGGCATATGATGCGTCTGGGGTAAACCATGGAAAGCTGTGTAGGTATGTATATTTGCGTGTGTGGACGTATGTGTATCTTTCGTCTGTTTCCTTGCGCTACCTCGCAAACGCGGGAGACAGCAAGAAAGGAAAAAAAAAAAAGAAATATATATATATATATATATATATATATATATATATATATATATATATATATATATATATATATATATATATATATATATATATTTTTTTTTTTTTTTTTTTTCATACTATTCGCTATTTCCCGCGATAGCGAGGTAGCGTTAAGAACAGAGGACTGGGCCTTTGAGGGAATATCCTCACCTGGACCTCTTCTCTGTTCCTTCTTTTGGAAAAAAAAAAAAAAAAAATGTATAATTTATGTATAATTTATTTACACAAACGTCAATAGTATATATATATATATATATATATATATATATATATATATATATATATATATATATATATATATATATATATATATATATATATGTTATCCCTGGGGATAGGGGTGAAAGAATACTTCCCACGTATTCCTCGCGTGTCGTAGAAGGCGACTAGAGGGGACGGGAGCGGGGGGCCAGAAATCCTCCCCTCCTTGTATTTTTTAACTTTCTAAAATGGGAAACAGAAGGAGTGACGCGGGGAGTGCTCATCCTCCTCGAAGGCTCAGACTGGGGTGTCTAAATGTGTGTGGATGTAACCAAGATGTGAAAAAAGGAGAGATAGGTAGTATGTTTGAGGAAAGGAACCTGGATGTTTGGGCTCTGAGTGAAACGAAGCTCAAGGGTAAAGGGGAAGAGTGGTATGGGAATGTCTTGGGAGTAAACTCAGGGGTTAGTGAGAGGACAAGAGCAAGTGAAGGAGTAGCAGTACTCCTGAAACAGGAGTTGTGGGAGTATGTGATAGAATGTAAGAAAGTAAATTCTCGATTAATATGGGTAAAACTGAAAGTTGATGGAGAGAGATAGGTGATAATTGGTGCATATGCACCTGGGCATGAGAAGAAAGATCATGAGAGGCAAGTGTTTTGGGAGCAGCTGAATGAGTGTGTTAGTGGTTTTGATGCACGAGACCGGGTTATAGTGATGGGTGATTTGAATGCAAAGGTGGGTAATGTGGCAGTTGAGGGAATAATTGGTATACATGGGGAGTTCAGTGTTGTAAATTGAAATGGTGAAGAGCTTGTAGATTTATGTGCTGAAAAAGGACTGGTGATTGGGAATACCTGGTTTAAAAAGCGAGATATACATAAGTATACGTATGTAAGTAGGAGAGATGGCCAGAGAGCGTTATTGGATTACGTGTTAATTGACAGGCGCGCGAAAGAGAGACTTTTGGATGTTAATGTGCTGAGAGGTGCAACTGGAGGGATGTCTGATCATTATCTTGTGAAGGCTAAGGTGAAGATTTGTATGGGTTTTCAGAAAAGAAGAGTGAATGTTGGGGTGAAGAGGGTGGTGAGAGTAAGTGAGCTTGGGAAGGACACTTGTGTGAGGAAGTACCAGGAGAGACTGAGTACAGAATGGAAAAAGGTGAGAACAATGGAAGTAAGGGGAGTGGGGGAGGAATGGGATGTATTTAGGGAATCAGTGATGGATTGCGCAAAAGATGCTTGTAGCATGAGAAGAGTGGGAGGTGGGTTGATTAGAAAGGGTAGTGAGTGGTGGGATGAAGAAGTAAGATTATTAGTGAAAGAGAAGAGAGAGGCATTTGGACGATTTTTGCAGGGAAAAAATGCAATTGAGTGGGAGATGTATAAAAGAAAGAGACAGGAGGTCAAGAGAAAGGTGCAAGAGGTGAAAAAGAGGGCAAATGAGAGTTGGGGTGAGAGAGTATCATTGAATTTTAGGGAGAATAAAAAGATGTTCTGGAAGGAGGTAAATAAAGTGCGTAAGACAAGGGAGCAAATGGGAACTTCAGTGAAGGGCGCAAATGGGGAGGTGATAACAAGTAGTGGTGATGTGAGAAGGAGATGGAGTGAGTATTTTGAAGGTTTGTTGAATGTGTTTGATGATAGAGTGGCAGATATAGGGTGTTTTGGTCGAGGTGGTGTGCAAAGTGAGAGGGTTAGGGAAAATGATTTGGTAAACAGAGAAGAGGTAGTGAAAGCTTTGCGGAAGATGAAAGCCGGCAAGGCAGCAGGTTTGGATGGTATTGCAGTGGAATTTATTAAAAAAGGGGGTGACTGTATCATTGACTGGTTGGTAAGGTTATCTAATGTATGTATGACTCATGGTGAGGTGCCTGAGGATTGGCGGAATGCGTGCATAGTGCCATTGTGCAATGGCAAAGGGGATAAGAGTGAGTGCTCAAATTACAGAGGTATAAGTTTGTTGAGTATTCCTGGTAAATTATATGGGAGGGTATTGATTGAGAGGGTGAAGGCATGTACAGCGCATCAGATTGGGGAAGAGCAGTGTGGTTTCAGAAGTGGTAGAGGATGTGTGGATCAGGTGTTTGCTTTGAAGAATGTATGTGAGAAATACTTAGAAAAGCAAATGGATTTGTATGTAGCATTTATGGATCTGGAGAAGGCATATGATAGAGTTGATAGAGATGCTCTGTGGAAGGTATTAAGAATATATGGTGTGGGAGGCAAGTTGTTAGAAGCAGTGAAAAGTTTTTATCGAGGATGTAAGGCATGTGTACGTGTAGGAAGAGAGGAAAGTGATTGGTTCTCAGTGAATGTAGGTTTGCGGCAGGGGTGTGTGATGTCTCTATGGTTGTTTAATTTGTTTATGGATGGGGTTGTTAGGGAGGTAAATGCAAGAGTTTTGGAAAGAGGGGCAAGTATGAAGTCTGTTGGGGATGAGAGAGCTTGGGAAGTGAGTAGTTGTTGTTCGCTGATGATACAGCGCTGGTGGCTGATTCATGTGAGAAACTGCAGAAGCTGGTGACTGAGTTTGGTAAAGTGTGTGGAAGAAGAAAGTTAAGAGTAAATGTGAATAAGAGCAAGGTAATTAGGTACAGTAGGGTTGAGGGTCAAGTCAATTGGGAGGTAAGTTTGAATGGAGCAAAACTGGAGGAAGTAAAGTGTTTTAGATATCTGGGAGTGGATCTGGCAGCGGATGGAACCATGGAAGCGGAAGTGGATCATAGGGTGGGGGAGGGGGCGAAAATTCTGGGAGCCTTGAAGAATGTGTGGAAGTCGAGAACATTATCTCGGAAAGCAAAAATGGGTATGTTTGAAGGAATAGTGGTTCCAACAATGTTGTATGGTTGCGAGGCGTGGGCTATGGATAGAGTTGTGCGCAGGAGGATGGATGTGCTGGAAATGAGATGTTTGAGGACAATGTGTGGTGTGAGGTGGTTTGATCGAGTAAGTAACGTAAGGGTAAGAGAGATGTGTGGAAAAAAAAAAGAGCGTGGTTGAGAGAGCAGAAGAGGGTGTTTTGAAATAGTTTGGGCACATGGAGAGAATGAGTGAGGAAAGATTGACCAAGAGGATATATGTGTCGGAGGTGGAGGGAACGAGGAGAAGTGGGAGACCAAATTGGAGGTGGAAAGATGGAGTGAAAAAGATTTTGTGTGATCGGGGCCTGAACATGCAGGAGGGTGAAAGGAGGGCAAGGAATAGAGTGAATTGGATCGATGTGGTATACCGGGGTTGACGTGCTGTCAGTGGATTGAATCAGGGCATGTGAAGCGTCTGGGGTAAACCATGGAAAGCTGTGTAGGTATGTATTTTTGCGTGTGTGGACGTATGCATATACATGTGTATGGGGGTGGGTTGGGCCATTTCTTTCGTCTGTTTCCTTGCGCTACCTCGCAAACGCGGGAGACAGTGACAAAGCAAAAAAAAAAAAAAAATATATATATATATATATATATATATATATATATATTTTATACTTTGTCGCTGTCTCCCGCGTTTGCGAGGTAGCGCAAGGAAACAGACGAAAGAAATGGCCCAACCCCCCCCCATACACATGTATATACATACGTCCACACACGCAAATATACATACCTACACAGCACATATATATATATATATATATATATATATATATATATATATATATATATATATATATATATATATATATATATATATATATATATATATATATATATATATATATATATATATATATATATATATATATATATATATATATATATATATATATATATATTTATATATATATGTATATATATATATATATATATATATATATATATATATATATATATATATATATATATATATATATATATATATATATACATATATATATATATATATATATATATATATATATATATATATATATATATATATATATATATATATATATATACATATTTTTTTTTTTAATAAATTCCACTGCAATACCATCCAAACCCTCTGAATTGTCAGCTTTCATTTTCCACAAAGCTTTTACTACCTCTTCTCTGTTTACTAAATCATTCTCCCTGACCCTCTCACTTTGCACACCACCTCGACCAAAACACTCTTTATCTGCCACTCTATCATCTAACACATTCAACAAACCTTTATCCCCTTTCCTTTTGTACAATGGCACTATGCACGCATTCCGCCAATCCTCAGGCACCTCACCATGAGTCATACATACATTAGATATCCGTACCAACCAGTCAACAACACAGTCACCCCCATTTTTAATAAATTCCACTGCAATACCATCCAAACCCGCTGCCTTGCCAGCTTTCATTTTCCACAAAGCTTTTACTACCTCTTCTCTGTTTACCAAATCATTCTCCCTGACCCTCTCACTTTGCACACCACCTCGACCAAAACACTCTTTATCTGCCACTCTATCATCTAACACATTCAACAAACCTTGTAAAAACCCACTCCATCTCTTTCTCACACCAACACTATTTGTTATCAAGATATTCCCGTGAGTCCACAGGAATAAGTATACGTATGTAAGTAGGAGAGATAGCCAGAGAGCGTTACTGGATTACGTGTTAATTGATAGGCGCGCGAAAGAGAGACTTTTGGATGTTAATGTGTTGAGAGGTGCAACTGGAGGTATGTCTGATCATTATCTTATGGAGGCGCAGGTGAAGATTTGTAGAGGTTTTCAGAAAAGAAGAGAGAAGGTTGGGGTGAAGAGAGAGTGAGGCAAGTGAGCTTGGGAAGAAGACTTGTGTGAGGAAGTACCAGAAGAGACTGAGTGCAGAATGGAAAAAGGTGAGAGCAAAGGACGCAAGGGGAGTGAGTGAGGAATGGGATGTATTTAGGGAAGCAGTGATGGCTTGAGCAAAATATGCTTGTGGCATGAAACGCGTGGGAGGTGGGCAGATTAGAAAGGGTAGTGAGTAGTGGGATGAAGAAGTAAGATTATTAGTGAAAGAGAAGAGATTAGCATTTGGGCGATTTTTGCAGGGAAACAGTGCAAATGACTGGGAGATGTATAAAAGAGGCAGGTCAAGAGAAAGGTGCAAGAGGTGAAAAAGAGGGCAAATGAGAGTTGGGGTGAGAGAGTATCATTAGATTTTAGGTGAAGGGGCTAATGAGTAATTAGTCCCCTTTACCGATGCTCCCATTATTCTCTTGTCTTGCGCACTTTATTTACTTCCTTCCAAAACATCTTTTTATTCTCCCTAAATTTAATGATACTCTCTCACCCCAACTCTCCTTTTTTCTCATCTTGGTTACATCCACATATAATTAGACACCCCAATATGAGCCTTCGAGGAGGATGACCACTCCCCACGTGACTCCTTCTGTTTCCCCTTTTAGAAAGTTGAAATAGAAAGAGGGGAGGGTTTCCAGCCCCCCGCATCCGTCCCCTTTAGTCGCCTTCTACGACATGTGGGGAATTTCCTGGGAAGCATTCTTTCTCCCCTATCCCCTATATATGTATAAATCTGATTTCCGAAAGATCCCCAAAACTAACACGAGTAGCTCTCACATAGTCTGAAAGAATGTAGAAAAGAAAATCTATTTCCATATTGATGTTCACGCAAAAAACAGTATGAACTGACTCGAAGTCTTAGCTGGGTTTCATATTTGATATCACCGAGACACTCATCCTTACTTTCTGAAAAAAGGGCAAAGTTAGTAATTAGAACCGCCAGACCCCTCATGCCCTCCCAGGGAAAAGTTCTCTCCTCGCCTCCTGCTCTTGTGGTAAAATGAAAGATATCAAAAATTTTGCTCAAGGCTGCGTTTCGCCTTCAAGCTAAGCCAAGTTTTGCAGGGTAAGGAGGATATATTGTTAGGTAAACCACCTTGCTGTGTACTAGCTGCCCAGCTATGGTATATATGCATGTGTTGTTGTGGTTGTACTGTGTACACTAACAGTGACAGAAGCTGTGACTCTCACCATCACGATGGTGTTGGGACTACTAGCTGTTGAACGGTAGGTAGTGTACTAGATGAAGCTTTGTTTGTTATCAAGGTATATGTACCACACCATCACCTTAGGGTATGATTGAGATTTAGGAGGTAAGACGAACTGTGTAGCATGGGGTCTGAGGTGTGATAGATGGAGTGTCCAGGACGTGGATGAGGTATAACACATGGTGTGTCAACCAAGTGAATGATATTATATGGTGGGCGGCTGCTGGAGTGATGTCCTTTTCTTTTTTCTATCAAACTAACACCAAGTATAGAAATGATAAAGAATTTCATCATATTTAACAGTCTCTAAGGCTATTTGTTGAAACATATTTGACATATATCAAGTTACTACGTTGATTTGCTTTAATCATTGGAAAACCATGGTGTAGGAGCGAATCTTAACTTGATGTTCTCATGTGGATCATAACATATACTTCTCATGTGGATCATAACATAAACTTCTCATGTGGATCAGACTTGATGTTCTCATGTAGATCATAACTTGATGCTCTCATGTGAATCATAACTTCATGTTCTCATGTGGCTCATAACTTCATGTTCTCATGTGGATCATAACTTCATATTTTAATGTGGATCATAACTACATGTTCTCATGTGGATCACAACTTCCTGTTCTCATGTGGATCATATCTTGATGTTCTTATGCGGATTAAAACTTGATGTTCTCATGTGGATCATAACTTAGTGTTCTCATGTGAATCATAACTTGGTGTTCTCATGTGGATCATAGCTTTATGTTCTCATGTGGAGTATAACTTGATGTTTTCGAGTGGATCATAACCTCATTTTTTCTTGTGGATCATGTCTTGTTGTTCTCATGTGGATCATAATCAGATGTTCTCATGTGGATCATATCTCGATGTTCTCGTGTGGATCATATCTTAATGTTTTCATGTGGATCATAAATCAATGTTTTCATGTGGACCATGACTTGATGTTCTCATGTGGATCATATCTTGATGTTCTCATGTAGATCATGTATTGATGTTTTCATGTGGATCATATCTTGATGTTCTCATGTAGATCATGTATTGATGTTTTCATGTGGATCATATCTTGATGTTCTCATGTAGATCATGTATTGATGTTTTCATGTGGATCATATCTTGATGTTCTCATGTCGATCATAACTAGATGCTCTCATATGGATCATATCTTAATGTTTTCATGAGGGTCATATCTTGATGTTCTCATGTGTATCATGTCTTGATGTTTTCATGTCGATCATGTCTTGATATTCTCATGTGGATTAGATCTTGATGTTCTCATGTAGATCATGTCTTGATGTTCTGATGTGGATCATGTCTTGATGTTCTGATGTGGATCATAACTTGATGTTCTTCTGCGGATCATATCTTGATGTACTTCATGTGGATCATCTCGAGATTTTCTCATGTGGATTATATCTTGATATTCTCATGTAGATCATATCTTGATGCCCTCATGTGGATCATGTCTTGATGTTCTTATATAGATCATAACTTGATGTTCTGACATCGATCATATCTTCATCTTTTTCATGTAGATCATGTCTTGAAGTTCTCATGTGGATCGTAATTTGATCTCCTCATGTGGATAATATCTCGATGTTCTCGTGTGGATCATATTCTAATGTGGATCACAATGTAACGCTTTCATGTGGATCATGACTTAATGTTCTCATGTGGATCATATCTTGATGTTCTCATGTGAATCATAATATCATATTCTCATATGGATCATAACTTGATGTTCTTCTGCGGATCATATCTTGATGTACTTCGTGTGGATCATCTCGAGATTTTCTCATGTGGATTATATCTTGATATTCTCATGTAGATCATATCTTGATTCTCTCATGTGGATCATTGTCCTGATGTTCTCATGTGGATCATATCTTGATGTTTTCATGTGGATCATTACTTCATAGTTTCATGTGGATCATAACTTAATGTTCTCATATGGATCATACCTTTATGTGTTCATGTGGATCATATCTTGGTGTTCTCACGTGGATCATAACTTGATGTTCTTCTGTGGATCATACCTTGTTGTTCTCATGTGGATCATAACTTGATGTTCTCATGTGGATCACATCATGATGTTTCCATGCGTATCATAACTTTATATTCTCATATGGATCATAACTTGATTTTCTTCATGTCTTGATGTTCTCATGTAGATCATATCTTGATGTTCTGATGTAGACCATATCTTGATGCTCTCATGTGGATCATATCATGATGTTCTCATATGGATCATAACCATATTCTCTTATGGATCATAACTTGATGTTCTTTTGTGGATCATATCTTGACGTTCTTCATGTGGTCATCTCGTGGGGAGGTCATACAACAAAATTATCTTTTTTATATTAAAGAACATTCCTTTCATTAAATGAAAATGAGATAAACTTAAGGTTTTGTGTCTTAATGTACCTGGACCATAGACGTTTTAGGTCTTGCATCAAGAGCATCAACATCGATATGATCCTGTTTAATTATTTCTTGAACGATGTCCACAGCTCTCTCATCAGATTGGGTACCCATATGATCATGAAATAAATTAAGGTTGTATTCCTCTTCGATGTCAGGGTGTTTGGCAGTATAATCCATATATGCCAAACACGAATATGTGCACGAATCTGCTAACTTCCCTGTAGGCAGTAGTGCTGGAAGTAACCACCAGCTGGTCTTCCAGACCTTAGTAAAGCTTCCTGGATACCTTGAGGATAGCTCACTCATGCAGGATCGAAAACAATATACATTTTTAAGATCTATTGTTCAATAAGATTATCATTATCCCTTAGTACATAAAAAAATAGTATTTCTTTACGATGTTGGAGGAGTAAACTGGACACTCCCTTCAGTAGTGAGATTCAACAATGAATTGCAGTTTGTTGATGACGGTGTCGAGAGAAGGCCGGGCTGTGGGATTGTCGTCTTGGATTTCGGCTTGAAGCATGATAAGCTCCCATATGACCTCATCGTCGGACACCTTCTTCGTTACGGTGCCTATAACCTCTCCAAATGAGTAGACGTCGCAGGCTGGGGTCAATGGCACTCCTTCATACAACTCGGGTGCATACCAAGGTCGTCTCCCACTCTTGCCCGAGAAGATGAGGATCTTGCCTATTTCTGTGGCCAAACCGTAGTCGATAATGTGGATGTCCATATCTTCGGAAACTTCGACTGTTATATTGTTTGTTTTCAGGTCAGTGTGCACGAAGCCGTGATCGTGGATTTCTTGTAGTCTGGAGGCCACAATAATGAGAGACTCGATGAGTTCTCGCTGCGTGCAGCTGTTGATGTAGGTGTCGTAAGTCTCTCCAGTGTAGGACATGAAGACCCTGGCAGGCTCCAGACTCAGGCCATATATATCAGGGGCTCCTCCAGCGCCTGCTAGTTCACGCTGGATCCTGACTTCACTCAGCAATTCGGGAATGTTTTCTGATTTTAGGAGAGTCTTCATGACAACCACTTGGTCATTGATCTTGACCAGTTCTACTCTTCCGTTGCCACCAATCCCAAGCAACTGTAGGTAGTGGATATCATTGTCGTCGGGTTGTACGAGGAGGTCATGTTCATCGTCTTGGAGAAGGTGTACGTAGCTCTCACGGGAAGTAGTGGAGACGACGATAAAGTCACTGTGGCCAGAGGAAGAAGATGAGGTGTTACCTGCTTCTGCAGATGAAGAAGGAGGCCCGTGTACCCGTTCTTCATGCCAGGAGGGTGAGAGGTAATGTGTGTGTGACGCTCCTGAAGACAGGTGGCGGAGTCGTTCACGTACACCTTGTCTGCTCCAGCCCGTACCAAGAGCTGGTCTTGGTCCTGACGAATAAGGGATTGCGAATATGAGATCATTTCGCTGATATTGTTACAAGATCATTCAACACTTTACGAAGTAAACTTTCATAGCCTTGTAGCTTTAGAATATAGTGAAGCATCTTCAAATATAGTAAATATAGTTAAGTCTGTTTTTCCAAGAACTAGATTTTACCGGATAAGGAGTTGAAATAACTGAATTATACCGAATGAGAAGAAAAGTTACATTAGAATGGATAAGGAAAAAAAGAAAAAAATTCATACATCTTCAAAGGTCAGGTTCAAGTGTACCTTTATCAAACTATGGCCTTTGGCCTGACCGATAAAGATCAGTGTAGAGAAGATGCAGGTCTAATGAAGAGAAAGATATTAGTGAAGATGAAGGTGGGCTATTTTAATAGTGTAGAGAAGATGAGGGTGTAGTTAAGATAAAATGTGTAGCGAAGATGAAGGGGGCAAGTGTAAGTGAAATATGCGGGTGTAGTGAACATAAATTGTTGATCGAAGATGAAGGTGGGCTATTGTGTGAGTGTAGAGATGAGGATGTAGTGAAGATAAAATGTAGTGAAAAGAATAGAGGCATGTGTCGGTGAGAGTTTAGAGACAATGAGGGTGTAGTTAAGATAAATCGTGTTGTGAAAAGGACGGAGGAAAGTATAGGTGAGTATAGGGTGTACCGAAAGGAAAGATACAGAGATGGCTTTGTGCACACCCTCAGGCATCACCAGGTCGTAGGTTAAGGGGTATTGAGGATGTAGCGAAGATGAGGAACCAATGAAAATATGGAGTGGAAGTGAAGAAGAATGGGTCGTGCCATTGGCTTTGTTACGACTTGATCTGTTTGAAAGATGAAGGCACAGATGGACACATTCCTTCATGAGACAGAAGTTGGGGCCTTTTATGATGTAAGGAGAGTGTGTATATGCGTGTGTGTGTGTGTGTATATGTGTGTTTGTGTGTGTGTGTGTGTGTGTGTGTGTGTGTGCAATAATAAGACCCCTCAAAACAATATAATATACACTTAATAATGTAACTTAGAAAACTAAACATATCATTCCTCAAAGAAAACTGAATAAGATATGATGGATACCTGAAACATTTATTGACAAATAAGGGAGATAACTGTAATAGTAGAGAAACAGAAGGATTTTTATGCGGCATATATGGATCTGGAAAAGCCAGCCTTCGCGAGGGTTTTACGAATATATAGTGCGGAGGGAGAGCTACTGGGAACAGAGAGTTTTTATCAAGGGTGTAAGGCGTTTGTGCGGTTAGAAAGTAGATGAGGGTGAGTTGTTGCTCCAGATGAAGGATGATCTGCGGCAGGGTTGTGGGATGTCATCATGGCTGTTTATTTTCTTATGGACGGGGTTGTGAGGACAGTAAATGCAGGAGTCCTGAAGAAAAGACCTATATGTAGTCTGTGTGAGGTTAGGAGGCCTAGGAAGTGAATCAATTGTTGTTTGCTGATGACACATAACAGGTGGCAGACTCAAGTTAAAAACTGCAGTTGTTGGCTGACCATGGAAGAGTGTGTGTACAGAGGAAGTTGAAAGTAAATGTGAATGAAAATAAGGTTGTTAGGTATAGCATGGTAGAGGGCTGTGATTTTGAACAGAGAAAATTTGGGAGTGAAGTGTTTTCAATGCCTGGGAGTAGACAAGCCGGCAAATAGAGCCATCGAAGCGGAAGTGATTCATAGGGTGAAGTGAGAAGGGGGAAAAAATCCTAGGAACACTGAATAATATGTGGAAAGAGAGGTCGTTATCTTGCAGGGAGAAAATGGGTACGTTTGAAGGTATAGCAGTCCAAGCGATGTTGTATGGATGAGAGGCATAGACTTTAGATGATGTGCGGAAGAGGAGGAATGTGTTGGAAATGAACTGTTTGAAGTCAGTATATAGTGTTAGGTGGTTAGATCGAATTTGATAAATGGGTAAAAGGGAGGTGTAACAGTTAAAAGTGAGTAGCTGATGGAGTTGAAGAGATGCTGAGATGGTTTAGATAAGCTAAGCAAATGAGTGAGGAGAGGTTGACAAAGAGGATACATATGTCAGAAACAGAGGGGGGGAAGAGAACGGGGGGACCAGAATTGGAGATGGAAGGATGGAGTGAGAAGATTTTGAGTGATCCGGGCAGGAAGGTGAGAGGGATGCCTGGGATAAACTGAATTGGAAGAATGTGGTGTACAGGAGATCGACATGCTGTGAATGGATTGAACCAGGGCATATGAAGCGGCAAAGGGAAACCGTGGAAAGGTCTATGGAGTCTGGTTGTCACTGATGGGCTGTGGTTTCGGTGCTCTGCACATGACAGTTAGAGAATGGGTATGAGCGAATGCGGCCTTTCTTCGTGTGTTCCTGGCGATACCTCGCTAACGCGGGAAATGGCGAACAAGTATGAAAGAAAAAACCTTCATATACTTCAAAGGCAATATATAACAATCAGAATACCAGTTATTGCGTCATGCTTTCCATACATCAGACACGAAGCAACAGAAATGTATTCCAGTCGTAACTTACAGAGAACTACGAACTCTTGCCTCGTCACTGTCATCCTCACTCTCTCCTTCCTGGCCACCTCTCTCTCTCTCTCTCTCTCTCTCTCTCTCTCTCTCTCTCTCTCTCTCTCTCTCTCTCTCTCTCTCTCTCTCTCTCTCTCTCTCTCTCCACTGACCACCAGCTCAAGGGTCTCATATGAAAGTCTGGAAGTCTGAGGTGATGTGTTGTTTATCACCTGCAGCGCCAGGTCTTTAGCGTGAGGTATCGTCCTTATCACTGGGGCACGAGAGGCGCGTGTGAGCTGGGGAGGAACGAGAGGAAAGGCATATAACGGAGTGAGAAGATAACGAGAGGAGGAATGAAGCAGGGTAGAGGAAAGAAATGTGATGGTCAAGTGAAAGGAGTGTTCTATAGCAGGAAAATGAAGGAATATGGGAATGAAAAGGGAAGAGAAAGGGGTGTAAGGGATGGAGAGAGAGAACCAGTGGGAGAGTAGTAAAGACAAGGGGAGAGGAAGGACTCGCCGTCTTGGGAACTTTGCCAAACACGACCTTCATCATTAATCTGCCGCTGGACCACTAGCCTGGACACCTCTCACGGGGCCTCCTGCAGACAGTGACGCTGTGTCTACAGCGTCAGCAGGTCTGGTGGAGACAGTAAAGAGTAACTACGATATTAGTTCTGATGGTAGATACAATTTTCTACTAAGTACGATCTGTGATAATTGCTATATCTTGAGCAATAGTCTGGTCAGAACGTACACAATATAGTGACTCAAACGCTTCACTGTTATAGCGAAGAGATAAAATCTTCCTCAGAAACTGTGGGAGAGGAGTATTATGTAGTCCTAATCATGTGTGTGTGTGTGTGTGTGTGTGTGTGTGTGTGTGTGTGTGTGTGTGTGTTTGTGTGTGTGTAAGTCAAATATTAAAATAATCAAGCGCGAAAGAGTGTCTAGTATGGGACTCTCGTCACTCAGGACATAAAATAACCCAAAGTCCACAAGTCCTCAGAGGCCGGAAATGTACACTCAAGCTGTGGATGAAGTTTACACTTGGCTCGAGACTTTGTTGAAAGTTACAGCTTCGTAAAGACCATGATTGTTTATCTATTGTCCCGGAACTCCCTCCTCCCTTCTTCCATCATTTCTCTCCAGCCGTCGTCCCATCTCTACGAACCTTGACCCACATCGCTCCTCATCAAACACGTAATTCGTCCGGTTCCTTTGTAGTCATGACATTGCGCACCCGATGGATCATCCCGCTGATATTGACTTCTCTCCCTGAAAACTTACGAACCTTACACGATTAGAACATCTGATGGAGGTGTGACTAATGATTCGAAATCTAACAGTGAAGCAACAAGGTGAAACGAACTCTACTCTCCAGTCTTCAGTTCGTGGTAGAATGGCGATCACTTCTGATGAGCCAGATATACCGATAAAGATACCACTCATCCCTTCCAGCACAGTGATATAACCAGAGGCTCTGAAGTACCCGAAGGTGAACATCCAACACTATTGTTTTTGGTTATAACTGGCAAGTAAGAGACAGATGAACGACTACGTTACTGGTAGGTACTGTGGCTACATCGCTAGGTATGATTTACATCATCAATGTGGTTACCAAGTTGTATGGTTTCCCTCGTGTCTTCCATTTTTCCTGTCACACCTCACCATCTTTCTCTGTTACCTGCTTATTTTTTTCTTTCACTTGTCTCCTGATTCCCTTCACGAACAACTCTCTTCAGCCGGGGGTGATGCAAGAGGTCTGGCGGAACAAATTACTGGGATAATATGTAAGGTATATTCATGTCGTCCGGACCAGTAGCCATGAAACACTGATTCCAGGTCAGCGGGAAGCTTCTATGTTCTAGTCTCTAGTTTACTGCTTCTCTCTGAGAAGCATTGTACTGGAGGTATCTGAAATAAGCCATCACTCGCATGACAGGTTCTCATCTAGCTGGTGATTGATCAGTCTCACGCGGCCATTCTTCTCTTCTCTGTCTCATCTGAATATTAGCTGTCGTTAGCAAGTGCCTGCGAGATATGTTTTCATGAGGGCCTCGCCATTTTACCCCTTCTATGAGTGATTGTCGAAAAGACTAGTATTTCTGACTTCCTTTAAATGATCACATCATTAAATTTACATGACTGGCAAGAAAACTAATCATTCTAGATCACTTTGCAATGGAGATGAATTCATGAATTAGGGAAATAAAATCATTCAAATGTTTAATAGAGTTTAATACACAATTGATAAGCCCCACCGAAGCATCGAAGCATTTCTTGTCATTTACTCCTGCATTCCTACAATGACTGCGTATCTTTTGATAAGGACAGAGACAAAGACCTAAACCAACTCATTTAGATCAGTACTTAACATAAGGACTACGACACCCAAGTTCATTTATCTTTCAGTAAACATTGCCTGAGACGAATATGAACAGAACCTTTCAAGGAAATGTTTATCCTTCTGGCAAGGATGACGCCAGTTACGATAATACAGATGTGGGAGTAGTATTGAGTCTTTCAACGGAATACAACGGATTTCAAACAGTAACCGGCCATTAGGTTCTATCGAGGCTGTTTGTGACAACGGAAGATATCAGAACTCACAGATTAGTGCGGCAAAAGTTAGATGGCATACGGGTAATTATATGAGAATGACCTGCAAATTGTCATTGTGATTAAGGATGTTCAAGTAATGTGAGTCGGGAACTCGAAGCGAAGTGTTTGTCAAGTCTGCTCTTAACCGTATCTATAGCACTGATTTCAGCCATCCTAATTGGCAAATCGTTCCACATATTAACAGTCCTATTGAAGAAAAAGTAATTCCACTCATTCGAGTTTGTATCCATTATTGGGAGTAAATTCAGATGAATCAAGTCTTAACTAACTTGATAAATCAAAATTATCACAGCCTTTGATAATCCTAAATATTCGTATCAGATCACCCATTAACCTTTTCTTTTCTAAGATAATTAGATTCAAGACGTTTAAAATGTTTTCGTTGGATTCGTTTTTCAGTCCGATGATCATCTTGGTAGCTTGACGCTGTACTCTCTTCATTCAGTCTGTCTTTCTTTGGGTAGGATGACCAAAACTGAACACAGTATTCAAGATGTGGACGAACCAACGAAATGCAAAGAGTAAGGATGGTTTCCGTGGACCTAAATTCGAAGGCACCACTAAGAATGTTATTCGCTATTTTCTCTGTTTCTGTGCACTGCTCACTTGGTTGTAGGTCACCAGAGATTATAACGCCCAAATCATTTTCATCATTTACCTTTTGCAATTCAACAAAATTCCTATTGTAGCTTACCTTATCGATGTTAGAATTCATTTGCCACCGATTATGAGCCCAGTTCATCAGTTTGTATATGTCAGCTTGAAGCTGGAGACGTTCAATCTTATTTGTAGATTTATTTCCCAGGTTTGTATCATCAACAGGTTTGATATCTTGTAATGCAGACCATTATCGATATCACTGATATATATAAGAAAGACAACTGATACACTGAAGTACAACCCCCATCACTACCATGTGACTTAATGTTTGCTGGTAACCTCTGATGTGGAACCATATCGAAGGCATTTTGAAAATCTAGACAAATAACATCAACTGCTTTTCTTTCGTCATACATTGTTTATATCATAAGAAAAATCCAACAGATTTGTCAGACATGAGTGATTTCGTTGACAACCATACTGAGAATCGCTTATCAAGTAATGGTTCTCTAAGTGGTTTATAATTCTATCACTATGATTGTTTCCATAAGTTTATCAGTTGCAGACGTTAAGATGATGGGACGATAATTTCCGGGTGGTGACACTACTTTTCTTTATATCATTGTTACATTGGCAAATTTTCATTCATTTGGAACTTTTCCCGTAGCAAGTGAATAGCTCCTTGCATTGTCATTGGATAAAACTTACCAGGGCTGCCGCTTTATTTATTTCCATTCTGTTTATTGCTGAAAGTATGACTTCGGCTTTATATCAGTTTGTTGAAGAACTTATCCCTCTCTCATCAGTAAAACTGGATTTGGGACATGGGTTCTCTTTTTGATTATAATTACAAATGCAAAAAAGTCATTTAATATTTTTGCCATGGCTTCGTTGTCTTGAACCAAGTCATCGTTTTCCGTAGTTAATGGACCAGTTGACTGCGTAATGACTCTCTTGCTCCTAATTTAAATGCAAAACTCTTTAGGGTTTCTTCTGCTCTTTTCAGCAATATACGATTCATATTGAACGTTTACTTTATCGTGTAACTTTCTTACTTTCTCCACGCAAACTTACATAACTTACTCTATCATGTTGGTTATTGGATTCTCTGAGTTTCTTATGAGTCACCTTCTTAGACAAGCTATCTTCTGAACCGGTTGTTTTAGAGAAGTACCTTGAGTCGAGTCGAATATTCTGTCTTCTTCATCTTATGTCAGGATGTTCCACTCTACACCTATATCTTCATTCATATATTCTTTATTTTCAACAGTTAATATTACTCCGATGTAAGGATCTATATCGTATATACCATGGAGCAACTTATCAATGTTTTTCATCAGTTACATATATGACCAGAACGTCGTGAGGATCTCTATCTTAATGTCTCATTTAACTACACCAAGGTAATTGTTAACGTAAGTGAATACACATCACATACAAATGATAAATCTACATCCAGATATCACCAAACAGGAAAGTGAATGATTGTGTTCCATAGCCCTTTCCTGTTGCTACGGACGCAGTAATAATTTACCTTTTTAATGATATCGCAGAATATCGTGTAATTTTATTTTATCGTTATGCCCTCAGCGTGTGTACAATGAATTGATTATATTTTGTGATTTTTGATGACCACGGGAATAATTTGTTTATTTTCCATTTACTTGTTTGAACTCTGGTGGCAATTGTTTCTCCGCTGGTCGCTTGAATCCTCTTCTCTGTTCCCAAACTCGTTTGCCTGATTAAAGTAGGTTGAGTAATCCTGTCCACCTGGACTTGGTCACTAATTCCTTTAAACCCGACCTGGCTAAGCTGGGTCGGGTCACGTTGCTATCATTCCCCACCTGCCTTGGTCACCTGCCTAATTTTTCACATACCTGTGTGTCAGCACCTGCTACCTGGGTGACTTGCAGTATATGGGTATTGACCTTGTTTGATGTGTACTGGGAACAACAAATGAACTCTTCCACTAGTTCACTACACAGGGCACAGCATTCTTTAGTCATTCAGTTTCTTACGAGTTTATTTCATGAGCGATATATTCGAGCATCAGTGTTGGTTAAGGTACAGGAGTTGAATATGCTGTAGAGCACCAGTGACTGTCCAATGTAGGAACCACCCTGGCTGACAGCCGCTCTGGACACGACGCCATATAATGTGTCATCATCGGTGATCGCTCCAATACATTGCATTGTAATATTCGCTCCATTACCTGGAGAAAGGTTCCACGATGTGTGTGTGTGTGTGTGTGTGTGTGTGTGTGTGTGTGTGTGTGTGTGTGTGTGTGTGTGTGTGTGTGTGTGTTACCTTATTCACAGAACCAAAAGTGTCAGTAACGTGAGAATGGTTTATGATGTGCAAGTCTTCCTACTTGCTCCATCAGGTCACGTGGCACCTTCCCTGGTGGTGGTGGTGTAATATGTTGTAGTGTAATGTGTTGCAGCTCCATCACTCACGGTTACTACCCTCTACCGCACACTCTCTCTCATCAAAACTTTTCCTCTAATACATCTTCCTGTTAGCTAGTAATCTTATACATGAGTAGTGAGCAGCTCTTACATATCAGCCTCTCTCTCTCTCTCTCTCTCTCTCTCTCTCTCTCTCTCTCTCTCTCTCTCTCTCTCTCTCTCTCTCTCTCTCTCTCTCTCTCTCTCTCTCTCTCTCTCTCTCTCTCTCTCTCTCTCTCTCTCTCTCTCTCTCTCCATATAAACGTCATGTTAATTTGCACGACAAAATTAAAACTGAATGGTTGATTCACTCAACTACTTCGAGGATACTAGCTGGCTGACTATATTGTGAACCTGAGAGCACGATTGGTAGGCTGTCTGGACGGTTATCATGTGAACCTGAGACCAAACTTGGTTGACTGTCTGGATGGCTCTACTGTGAACCTGAGACCACAGTTGGTTGACTGTCTGGATGGCTATCCTGTGAACCTGAGACCACAGTTGGTTGACTGTCTGGATGGCTCTACTTTGAACCTGAGACCACAGTTGGTTGACTGTGTTATGTTCGAACGTTTTCCTTTTCATAAGGTGTATCGTTTCTTCAATTCGTGAATGAATGTTGAGGATTTACCAACATGATACACATATATTGTTGCCTGTGGTAGAATGTACTGAGTTCATTGAATGACATGATGATTATTGTCTCATATACATTAGGTTAATAGAAGAACAGGTTGCTAATCACAATGATGCACATTATAATCCAGGTGTTTGGAAAGTATGACACTGTCGACGACCCACGACGCAGGAAGTCATGTTGACTCGCTGTTCACAGTAAGACATGGTGCTACATATATAGGAAACGAGCAACGACGTAGTCAGAAAACCACTCTAGCAGTTTCTCGAGACTCGGGAGAGCCAACGACGATAGTCAAGTGCGTAGCAACTCACTGGGTAGAGCTGATTGGCTGTTGTGTATTATGGGTAAAGATATGATTGGCTGATTGAGCCAAATACAGACTGATGTGGTCAGGTGCACAGTTGGATGGAGATACTTTCCACTTTCAGTTCTGGCAGTAAGATGTACAGGCTACGGGCGTCAGGCAGTAAGATGTACAGGTTACGAGCGTCAGGCAGTAAGATGTACAGGTTACGGGCGTCAGGCAGTAAGGTGTACAGGATACGGGCGTCAGGCAGTAAGATGTACAGGCTACGGGCGTCAGGCAGTAAGATGTACATGATACGGGCGTCAGGCAGTAAGATGTACAGGTTACGGGCGTCAGGCAGTAAGATGTACAGGTTACGGGCGTCATGGTGTTCAGGTCACCGCATCTCCTCATGGTCGTGAGTTCGTGGAGCTCTGCAGGTTTCACGTCGGCTTTGATGACTTTGCGAGGTGACAACACTAAATCTGAAGTCACTTGACACAGCTTACCTGATGAACAACTTGATCTTACTAGGACGATGATACGTTGATATCCCGTCAGTAAAGTACAGGAGAAATTTTTCTCCTGTGAACAGCTAATTTGGGGAGACTTGAGTTGCTCTAGTCTGCAGGTGATCTAGCGTTAACTCGTTGTCTGAGGATGTCAGTGGAGTCAGAGACAGCTCAGTCCCTCAATGATGGCGCCAACATCTTGTGAAGACAGTAAGACTCCTGAGGATTAGATGGCAGCCTTGTATGGAGCCCAAGATGGTCAACATTGAGCTGGAACTCCGTGTGTTGCAGAATCCCAGTGAGCGAGTGTATGTGTGTAAACTCAACTGGTTTAATACTCCCGACCAGCTCACGTTAACCTGTGACTTATTTGTAGACAGCCGGTTTAGTTTGCATTTATTGGGAAATGTTTAGTTTTGTTGGTATGTTTCCTTTTGTATGAATGATTAGTAACGTGTTATTCCATTTATGTATCGGATGGACCATTGTACTTAAGCAGACACAGAGAACTTGATAATCTCCCGGGAAATTCAGTCCTGGGTGTCGCAGACTGGCTGGCTACCTATCTTGTGTAGTGTGACCACGGTAGGTTGACGAGCTGGCTAGTTATTTTGTGGACCTGACACCAACATCAGTCTCGTAACTATTTCCATCACAGGAAGGAAGTTATATGTCTTCTCCTAATAAGACATCTGATGACCAGATAGTCTCAGTTACCGCAACAGACGTCATTTCTATTGATGATGTTTGATATGCTTGCATAAAAAAAGAAATTTGGAAGAAAGACGCAACATGTCAGTTACGTTTTAGTCAAGCGGCTTTGGTTTATCTGGGAGGTGATCCTCCATTCGTGTCTCTTCCCTCCTCACCTGTTGACGTCATACGAGTTGTGACTATGACGAAAGGAACAGAAAATCTATGTGACGTGGGGACCGTCCAGATGGTATACCTTGAAAGATCGTGAAACGATGTCGATGATTGTGCGATAGATTTACAGGTAATGATGTACACACACACACACACACACACACACACACACACACACACACACACACACACACACACACACACACACACACACATGCACACACACACACACACACACACACATGCACACACACACACACACACACACACACACACACATACACACACATACACACACACACACACACACACACACACACACACACACACACACACACACACACACACACACAAACAAACAAACGGGTAAATGTCCCTAAAAGCAGCTTTGTTGAAATAATGATGGTATGAAAGTAATGAACGAGAGAGTGAGTGGCTAGTAATGTACTATGTTAGGTTGGGTTAGCACAGTATAATGTCATCACGTATTTTTAAATGTTTTTTATGAAAGCTCCATTACGGGAGAGGAGAGTCAGATGAGCAGAATGACTGTTGACCAACGATATGTTTGTATTACATGAAGTGAAATTTTAGGATGACTTGATCCTGTGTTTATGACATGAGAACATTAATGATAAAGATGAATAATATCAGAGATGTCGTCTAATTACAGAGACTTGAGTGTCAGAGAAATATGATTTTCAATGATAAACAAATTGTTGTTAAGAGCTTTGATATAAGGTGACAGACACAGTTGAGAACATGAGCCATTTGAGGAAATCCTGAGCAAGACTTATGAAGGAAAACCTCGTTAGGATCATAGAGCCATTGAGCTTATAAGGTGTGTGTTAGGCTGGTCACCAAGGATTTAACAGTTGACTGAAGACGCCAGGAGGAGGAGGCTGACCTTGCAAGAAATGTTTGTGACGATGGCCATGTAACATGAGTGACACAAACAACTGTAACTGTGGGGAAAGGTTTTCGTCCTCTACTCGTCCTGGGAATAATCTGAGCATATGTGTGAGTGAGAGTTGAAGATACATGTGGGTGAGCTGAAGATACGTGTGGGTGAGCTGAAGATACGTGTTAGTGGGCTGTGGATGCATGTAAGTGAGCTGAGGATAAGTGTAATTTAACATAGGGTATGTCTGACCGAACTGAGGATATGTATCAGTGAGTTAAGGTTAAGTGTGAATGAGCTCATAATGTAAGTTGGTGTGATAAAGATACGCGCGAGAGAGCTATTTCATGAGCTTCTTTCACCTTGACCTGAATTGCAACAGACCTTGACATCAACAGCAGACACGTGAATACATAATAGACACGAGCTAGATGTATAGCAGCTGTTCTGTCCACCGCGTCCCAAACACTGAATATTTCACGCGTCCAGAGGGACCTGCAGGTCCTGTTAAACTCTCCCGTCCATTGTAGTTCACCAACTCTCACTGAGAAAGCTGGGAGATCAAAGGCGACGTCACACTAGTATTTCTTGCGCCATTTTCTTATATCACTTTCCTGATTTATAATATTTTTCTTTTTTTTCCCATTCTTTGTCGTAGATACTAGTAGAACCAACGAACCAGCAATTTTGTTTATGTCAACGTAAACAAGCAAGATGGCTCTGACTGTCGAGAAAGCTGTGGTTATCTTGTCTTTAGAGTGTCCGCTAGACAGTGTACAGAAGTCAGCCATGGTAAGAGGCTTGTATGGGTGTGTTCATGTTTGATGCTAATTAAAACTGGAAGCACGTATCTTCACCTCACACATGTATCCTCTGCCCACTAATCCTCATCTCACTTACATGCTTCGTCAGCCCACTAACACGTATCCTCAGCTCACTTGCATGCATCGTCAGCTCACTAACACGTATCCTCAACTAACTTACATGCATCGTCAGCCCATTAACACGTATCCTCAGCTCACTTACATGCATCGTCAGCCCACTAACACGTATCGTCAGCTCACTTACATGCATCGTCAGCCCACTAACACGTATCCCCAGCTCACTTACATGCATCGTCAGCTCACTAACACGTATCCTCAGCTCACTTACATGCATCGTCAGCCCACTAACACGTATCTTCAGCTCATTTACATTCATTCTCAGACAACTAATACGTATCCTCAGCTCACCCACATGTATCTTCAGTTCACCCATATATGTCCTAAACTCTCTCACACGTATATTGTATGTATCATGGGAGTGTTCAAATTATTCCCCCCTCAGTACCATCGATGATTGTAGTGTACGCCTTCCTCTTCAATAACTTTCTTAAGTACATAGGATCTCTAATGCCCCATAAACTGGAGTGTCCACGCTGAAGTAAATGCTGGGGACCCCATGACGCAATCAGGTCCGCCGGGCAGATGAACCTATCCGGTGGTGTAAACGTAAACAAAACATATTAGATCGTTTGTCAGAATCATTACATAATATATTTTGACCTCATGAATGTAGACAATGAGTGTTTGAACTTCAATATCAATATATACTTGATAATTCTGAGTTATTTTGTATTCTATTTAAGTCAAAATTTGCGCTCTTGATAGATCTTAGCTTCACTATGAATAGTGACGAAAGCTTTTGGGATGAAGATGAGCCATTTCGTATTAGTGGACGAGTCGCGAATATTCATTAAAAATCGACGTCAAATTAGAAATTGACACAAGAAGTGTCAGTATGACACCGCTTTATGTCTTACGTTGATGATGGAAAAAATATGAATTAGTTACCTATAAATCCTGTTCCTGTAATATCGTACCCGCACATTGTTCCCACATACAGAAGAATGTCACATCAGTGACTGAAGGCTATACCTGCAATATGGGCGACGCTGCTGTTGTACAAAAGGTTGCACTTTCCAGTTAATGTATATGATTAATGAATGAGCGTGATGTCTCCATGGCTGTTTAATTTGTTTATGGATGGGGTTGTTAGGGAGGTGAATGCAAGAGTTTTGGAAAGACGGGCAAGTATGAAGTCTGTTGGGGATAAGAGAGCTTGGGAAGTGAGTCAGTTGTTGTTCGTTGATGATACAGCGCTGGTGTCTGATTCATGTGAGAAACTGCAGAAGCTGGTGACTGAGTTTGGTAAAGTGTGTGAAAGAAGAAAGTTAAGAGTAAATGTGAATAAGAGCAAGGTTATTAGGTACAGTAGGGTTGAGGGTCAAGTCAATTGGGGGGTAAGTTTGAATGGAGCAAAACTGGAGGAAGTAAAGTGTTTTAGATATCTGGGAGTGGATCTGGCAGCGGATGGAACCATGGAAGCGGAAGTGGATCATAGGGTGGGGGAGGGGGCGAAAATCCTGGGAGCCTTGAAGAATGTGTGGAAGTCGAGAACATTATCTCGGAAAGCAAAAATGGGTATGTTTGAAGGAATAGTGGTTCCAACAATGTTGTATGGTTGCGAGGAGTGGGCTATGGATAAAGTTGTGCGTAGGAGGATGGATGTGCTGGAAATGAGATGTTTGAGGACAATGTGTGGTGTGAGGTGGTTTGATCGAGTAAGTAACGTAAGGGTAAGAGAGATGTGTGGAAATAAAAAGAGCGTGGTTGAGAGAGCAGAAGAGGGTGTTTTGAAATGGTTTGGGCACATGGTGAGAATGAGTGAGGAAAGATTGACCAAGAGGATATATGTGTCGGAGGTGGAGGGAACGAGGAGAAGTTGGAGACCAAATTGGAGGTGGAAAGATGGAGTGAAAAAGATTTTGTGTGATCGGGGCCTGAACATGCAGGAGGGTGAAAGGAGGGCAAGGAATAGAGTGAATTGGATCGATATGGTATACCGGGGTTGACGTGCTGTCAGTGGATTGAATCAGGGCATATGATGCGTCTGGGGTAAACCATGGAAAGCTGTGTAGGTATGTATATTTGCGTGTGTGGACGTATGTGTATCTTTCGTCTGTTTCCTTGCGCTACCTCGCAAACGCGGGAGACAGCAAGAAAGGAAAAAAAAAAAAGAAATATATATATATATATATATATATATATATATATATATATATATATATATATATATATATATATATATATATATATATTTTTTTTTTTTTTTTTTTTCATACTATTCGCTATTTCCCGCGATAGCGAGGTAGCGTTAAGAACAGAGGACTGGGCCTTTGAGGGAATATCCTCACCTGGACCTCTTCTCTGTTCCTTCTTTTGGAAAAAAAAAAAAAAATGTATAATTTATGTATAATTTATTTACACAAACGTCAATAGTAGATATATATATATATATATATATATATATATATATATATATATATATATATATATATATATATATATATATATATATATATATATATATATATATATATATATATATATATATATATATATATATATATATGTTATCCCTGGGGATAGGGGTGAAAGAATACTTCCCACGTATTCCTCGCGTGTCGTAGAAGGCGACTACAGGGGACGGGAGCGGGGGGCCAGAAATCCTCCCCTCCTTGTATTTTTTTAACTTTCTAAAATGGGAAACAGAAGGAGTGACGCGGGGAGTGCTCATCCTCCTCGAAGGCTCAGACTGGGGTGTCTAAATGTGTGTGGATGTAACCAAGATTTGAAAAAAGGAGAGATAGGTAGTATGTTTGAGGAAAGGAACCTGGATGTTTGGGCTCTGAGTGAAACGAAGCTCAAGGTTAAAGGGGAAGAGTGGTATGGGAATGT
This sequence comes from Panulirus ornatus, assembly GCF_036320965.1. Lineage (NCBI taxonomy): Eukaryota > Metazoa > Arthropoda > Malacostraca > Decapoda > Palinuridae > Panulirus > Panulirus ornatus. Next base: position 19,337,774 of record NC_092286.1, on the reverse strand, counting down.
CTTGGGAGTAAACTCAGGGGTTAGTGAGAGGACAAGAGCAAGTGAAGGAGTAGCAGTACTCCTGAAACAGGAGTTGTGGGAATATGTGATAGAATGTAAGAAAGTAAATTCTCGATTAATATGGGTAAAACTGAAAGTTGATGGAGAGAGATAGGTGATAATTGGTGCATATGCACCTGGGCATGAGAAGAAAGATCATGAGAGGCAAGTGTTTTGGTAGCAGCTGAATGAGTGTGTTAGTGGTTTTGATGCACGAGACCGGGTTATAGTGATGGGTGATTTGAATGCAAAGGTGGGTAATGTGGCAGTTGAGGGAATAATTGGTATACATGGGGCGTTCAGTGTTGTAAATTGAAATGGTGAAGAGCTTGTAGATTTATGTGCTGAAAAAGGACTGGTGATTGGGAATACCTGGTTTAAAAGGCGAGATATACATAAGTATACGTATGTAAGTAGGAGAGATGGCCAGAGAGCGTTATTGGATTACGTGTTAATTGACAGGCGCGCGAAAGAGAGACTTTTGGATGTTAATGTGCTGAGAGGTGCAACTGGAGGGATGTCTGATCATTATCTTGTGAAGGCTAAGGTGAAGATTTGTATGGGTTTTCAGAAAAGAAGAGTGAATGTTGGGGTGAAGAGGGTGGTGAGAGTAAGTGAGCTTGGGAAGGACACTTGTGTGAGGAAGTACCAGGAGAGACTGAGTACAGAATGGAAAAAGGTGAGAACAATGGAAGTAAGGGGAGTGGGGGAGGAATGGGATGTATTTAGGGAATCAGTGATGGATTGCGCAAAAGATGCTTGTAGCATGAGAAGAGTAGGAGGTGGGTTGATTAGAAAGGGTAGTGAGTGGTGGGATGAAGAAGTAAGATTATTAGTGAAAGAGAAGAGAGAGGCATTTGGACGATTTTTGCAGGGAAAAAATGCAATTGAGTGGGAGATGTATAAAAGAAAGAGACAGGAGGTCAAGAGAAAGGTGCAAGAGGTGAAAAAGAGGGCAAATGAGAGTTGGGGTGAGAGAGTATCATTGAATTTTAGGGAGAATAAAAAGATGTTCTGGAAGGAGGTAAATAAAGTGCGTAAGACAAGGGAGCAAATGGGAACTTCAGTGAACGGCGCAAATGGGGAGGTGATAACAAGTAGTGGTGATGTGAGAAGGAGATGGAGTGAGTATTTTGAAGGTTTGTTGAATGTGTTTGATGATAGAGTGGCAGATATAGGGTGTTTTGGTCGAGGTGGTGTGCAAAGTGAGAGGGTTAGGGAAAATGATTTGGTAAACAGAGAAGAGGTAGTGAAAGCTTTGCGGAAGATGAAAGCCGGCAAGGCAGCAGGTTTGGATGGTATTGCAGTGGAATTTATTAAAAAAGGGGGTGACTCTATCATTGACTGGTTGGTAAGGTTATCTAATGTATGTATGACTCATGGTGAGGTGCCTGAGGATTGGCGGAATGCGTGCATAGTGCCATTGTGCAATGGCAAAGGGGATAAGAGTGAGTGCTCAAATTACAGAGGTATAAGTTTGTTGAGTATTCCTGGTAAATTATATGGGAGGGTATTGATTGAGAGGGTGAAGGCATGTACAGCGCATCAGATTGGGGAAGAGCAGTGTGGTTTCAGAAGTGGTAGAGGATGTGTGGATCAGGTGTTTGCTTTTAAGAATATATGTGAGAAATACTTAGAAAAGCAAATGGATTTGTATGTAGCATTTATGGATCTGGAGAAGGCATATGATAGAGTTGATAGAGATGCTCTGTGGAAGGTATTAAGAATATATGGTGTGGGAGGCAAGTTGTTAGAAGCAGTGAAAAGTTTTTATCGAGGATGTAAGGCATGTGTACGTGTAGGAAGAGAGGAAAGTGATTGGTTCTCAGTGAATGTAGGTTTGCGGCAGGGGTGTGTGATGTCTCTATGGTTGTTTAATTTGTTTATGGATGGGGTTGTTAGGGAGGTAAATGCAAGAGTTTTGGAAAGAGGGGCAAGTATGAAGTCTGTTGGGGATGAGAGAGCTTGGGAAGTGAGTTAGTTGTTCGCTGATGATACAGCGCTGGTGGCTGATTCATGTGAGAAACTGCAGAAGCTGTTGACTGACTTTGGTAAAGTGTGTGGAAGAAGAAAGTTAAGAGTAAATGTGAATAAGAGCAAGGTAATTAGGTACAGTAGGGTTGAGGGTCAAGTCAATTGGGAGGTAAGTTTGAATGGAGCAAAACTGGAGGAAGTAAAGTGTTTTAGATATCTGGGAGTGGATCTGGCAGCGGATGGAACCATGGAAGCGGAAGTGGATCATAGGGTGGGGGAGGGGGCGAAAATTCTGGGAGCCTTGAAGAATGTGTGGAAGTCGATAACATCATCTCGGAAAGCAAAAATGGGTATGTTTGAAGGAATAGTGGTTCCAACAATGTTTTATGGTTGCGAGGCGTGGGCTATGGATAGAGTTGTGCGCAGGAGGATGGATGTGCTGGAAATGAGATGTTTGAGGACAATGTGTGGTGTGAGGTGGTTTGATCGAGTAAGTAACGTAAGGGTAAGAGAGATGTGTGGAAAAAAAAAAGAGCGTGGTTGAGAGAGCAGAAGAGGGTGTTTTGAAATAGTTTGGGCACATGGAGAGAATGAGTGAGGAAAGATTGACCAAGAGGACATATGTGTCGGAGGTGGAGGGAACGAGGAGAAGTGGGAGACCAGATTGGAGGTGGAAAGATGGAGTGAAAAAGATTTTGTGTGATCGGGGCCTGAACATGCAGGAGGGTGAAAGGAGGGCAAGGAATAGAGTGAATTGGATCGATGTGGTATACCGGGGTTGACGTGCTGTCAGTGGATTGAATCAGGGCATGTGAAGCGTCTGGGGTAAACCATGGAAAGCTGTGTAGGTATGTATTTTTGCGTGTGTGGACGTATGCATATACATGTGTATGGGGGTGGGTTGGGCCATTTCTTTCGTCTGTTTCCTTGCGCTACCTCGCAAACGCGGGAGACAGTGACAAAGCCAAAAAAAAAAAAAATATATATATATATATATATATATTTATTTATATTCATTATACTTTGTCGCTGTCTCCCGCGTTTGCGAGGTAGCGCAAGGAAACAGACGAAAGAAATGGCCCAACCCCCCCCCATACACATGTATATACATACGTCCACACACGCAAATATACATACCTACACAGCACATATATATATATATATATATATATATATATATATATATATATATATATATATATATATATATATATATATATATACATATATATATATATATATATATATATATATATATATATATATATATATATATATATATATATATATATATATATATATATATATATATATATATATGTATATATATATATATATATATATATATATATATATATATATATATATATATATATATATATATATATATATATATATACATATATATATATATATATATATATATATATATATATATATATATATATATATATATATATATATATACATATTTTTTTTTTTAATAAATTCCACTGCAATACCATCCAAACCCTCTGAATTGTCAGCTTTCATTTTCCACAAAGCTTTTACTACCTCTTCTCTGTTTACTAAATCATTCTCCCTGACCCTCTCACTTTGCACACCACCTCGACCAAAACACTCTTTATCTGCCACTCTATCATCTAACACATTCAACAAACCTTTATCCCCTTTCCTTTTGTACAATGGCACTATGCACGCATTCCGCCAATCCTCAGGCACCTCACCATGAGTCATACATACATTAGATATCCGTACCAACCAGTCAACAACACAGTCACCCCCATTTTTAATAAATTCCACTGCAATACCATCCAAACCCGCTGCCTTGCCAGCTTTCATTTTCCACAAAGCTTTTACTACCTCTTCTCTGTTTACCAAATCATTCTCCCTGACCCTCTCACTTTGCACACCACCTCGACCAAAACACTCTTTATCTGCCACTCTATCATCTAACAGATTTAACAAACCTTGTAAAAACCCACTCCATCTCTTTCTCACACCAACACTATTTGTTATCAAGATATTCCCGTGAGTCCACAGGAATAAGTATACGTATGTAAGTAGGAGAGATAGCCAGAGAGCGTTACTGGATTACGTGTTAATTGATAGGCGCGCGAAAGAGAGACTTTTGGATGTTAATGTGTTGAGAGGTGCAACTGGAGGTATGTCTGATCATTATCTTATGGAGGCGCAGGTGAAGATTTGTAGAGGTTTTCAGAAAAGAAGAGAGAAGGTTGGGGTGAAGAGAGAGTGAGGCAAGTGAGCTTGGGAAGAAGACTTGTGTGAGGAAGTACCAGAAGAGACTGAGTGCAGAATGGAAAAAGGTGAGAGCAAAGGACGCAAGGGGAGTGAGTGAGGAATGGGATGTATTTAGGGAAGCAGTGATGGCTTGAGCAAAATATGCTTGTGGCATGAAACGCGTGGGAGGTGGGCAGATTAGAAAGGGCAGTGAGTAGTGGGATGAAGAAGTAAGATTATTAGTGAAAGAGAAGAGATTAGCATTTGGGCGATTTTTGCAGGGAAACAGTGCAAATGACTGGGAGATGTATAAAAGAGGCAGGTCAAGAGAAAGGTGCAAGAGGTGAAAAAGAGGGCAAATGAGAGTTGGGGTGAGAGAGTATCATTAGATTTTAGGTGAAGGGGCTAATGAGTAATTAGTCCCCTTTACCGATGCTCCCATTATTCTCTTGTCTTGCGCACTTTATTTACTTCCTTCCAAAACATCTTTTTATTTTCCCTAAATTTAATGATACTCTCTCACCCCAACTCTCCTTTTTTCTCATCTTGGTTACATCCACATATAATTAGACACCCCAATATGAGCCTTCGAGGAGGATGACCACTCCCCACGTGACTCCTTCTGTTTCCCCTTTTAGAAAGTTGAAATAGAAAGAGGGGAGGGTTTCCAGCCCCCCGCATCCGTCCCCTTTAGTCGCCTTCTACGACATGTGGGGAATTTCCTGGGAAGCATTCTTTCTCCCCTATCCCCTATATATGCATAAATCTGATTTCCGAAAGATCCCCAAAACTAACACGAGTAGCTCTCACATAGTCTGAAAGAATGTAGAAAAGAAAATCTATTTCCATATTGATGTTCACGCAAAAAACAGTATGAACTGACTCGAAGTCTTAGCTGGGTTTCATTTTTGATATCACCGAGACACTCATCCTTACTTTCTGAAAAAAGGGCAAAGTTAGTAATTAGAACCGCCAGACCCCTCAGGCCCTCCCAGGGAAAAGTTCTCTCCTCGCCTCCTGATCTTGTGGTAAAATGAAAGATATCAAAAATTTTACTCAAGGCTGCGTTTCGCCTTCAAGCTAAGCCAAGTTTTGCAGGGTAAGGAGGATATATTGTTAGGTAAACCACCTTGCTGTGTACTAGCTGCCCAGCTATGGTATATATGCATGTGTTGTTGTGGTTGTACTGTGTACACTAACAGTGACAGAAGCTGTGACTCTCACCATCACGATGGTGTTGGGACTACTAGCTGTTGAACGGTAGGAAGTGTACTAGATGAAACTTTGTTTGTTATCAAGGTATATGTACCACACAATCACCTTAGGGTATGATTGAGATTTAGGTGGTAAGGCGAACTGTGTAGCATGGGGTCTGAGATGTGATAGATGGAGTGTCCAGGACGTGGATGAGGTATAACACATGATGTGTCAACCAAGTGAATGATATTATATGGTGGGCGGCTGCTGAAGTGATGTCCTTTTCTTTTTTCTATCAAACTAACACCAAGTATAGAAATGATAAAGAATTTCATCATATTTAACAGTCTCTAAGGCTATTTGTTGAAACATATTTGACATACATCAAGTTACTACGTTAATTTGCTTTAATCATTGGAAAACCATGATGTAGGAGCGAATCTTAACTTGATGTTCTCATGTGGATCATAAC
>NC_092286.1:19328180-19331751 GCF_036320965.1 Panulirus ornatus | reverse complement strand
GAAGATATCAGAAACTCACAGATTAGTGCGGCAAAAGTTAGATGGCATACGGGTAATTAAATGAGAATGACCTGCAAATTGTCATTGTGACTAAGGAGGTTCAAATAACGTGAGTCGGGAACTCGAAGCGAAGTATTTGTCAAGTCTGCTCTTAACCGTATCTATAGCACTGATTTCAACCACCCTAATTGGCAAATCGTTCCACATATTAACAGTCCTATTGAGAAAAAGTAATTCCACTCATTCGAGGTAAAACATTTGTCCGTGAGTTTGTATCCATTATTGGGAGTAAATTCAGACAAATCAAGTCTTAACTAACTTGATAAATCAAGATTATCAAAGCCTTTGATGATTTCAAATATTCGTATCAGATCACCTATTAACCTTCTCTTTCCAAGATGATTAGATTCAAGATGTTTGATATGTTTTCGTTGGATTCGTTTTTCAGGCCGAAAATCATCTTGGTAGTTCGACGCTGTACTCTCTTCATTCAGTCTGTCTTTCCTTAGGAAGGATGACCAAAACTGAACACAGTATTCAAGACGTGGACGAACCAACGAATTGCAAAAAGTAAGTATGGTTTCCGTGGACCTAAATTCGAAGGCACTACCAAGAATATTATTCGCTATTTTCACTGTTTCTGTGCACTACTCTTTTGGTTGTAGGTCACCAGAGATTATTACGCTTAAATCATTTTCATCCTTTGCCTTTTGTAAATCAACATAAACCCTACTGTAGCTTACCTTTTCGATATTACAATTCATTTGCCATTTATGTGCCCAGTTCATCAGTTTGTATATGTCAGCTTGACGCTAGAGACGTTCAAGTATATTTGTAGATCTATTTTCCAGCTTTGCATCATCACTGACATATAGGAGAAAGACATCTGATGCACTGAAGAGCAACCCCCATCAGTGCCATATGACGTAACTTTTGCTAGCAACCTCTGATGAGGAACCATATCGAAGGCATTTTGAAAATCCAGACAGATAACATCAGCTGCTTTTCGTTTGTCTTACTTTGTTTAAATCATAATAGAATCAAGCAGATTTGTTAAACATGAGCGATTTCGTTAAAAACCATGCTGAGAATCGTTTATCAAGTGGTGGTCCTCTAAATGGTTTACAATTCTGTCTCGAATGATTGTTTCTATAAGTTTACCAACTGCAGACGTTAAGATGATGGGACGATAATTTCCGGGTGGTGACATTACTTTTTTATATCATTGTTAAATTGGCAAATTTTTCATTCATTTGGAACTTTTCCCGTAGCAAGTAACTTCCTGAGAAGGACAGTCAAGAGCTTAACTATCTCATTTTTCGTCTCTTTCATTGTCTTTGGATAAAACTTACCAGGGCTGCCGCTTTATATATTTTCATTCCGTTTATTGCTGAAAGTATGTCTCCGCCTGTTGTCAGCTTGTTGAAGAATGTACCCCTCTCTTATCAGTGAAACTGGTTTGGGGACATGGGTTCTGTTTTCGATCATACACACAGATGAAAAAAAATCATTTAATATCTTTGCTATGGCTTCGTTATCTTGAACCAAGTCATCGCTTTCTGTAATTAATGAACCAGTTGACAGGGTAATGTCCCTCTAGCCTCAAACATAAATACAAAACTCTTTAGGGTTTCTTTTGCTCTTTTTTAGCAATATAGAACGCTTCATATTCTTTTAACGATATCACAGAATATCAGTTAATTTCACTTTCCTATTATGCCCTCATCGTGTGTACAATAAATTAATTATATTCTGTGATTTTTGCAGACTACTGGAATCATTTATTTTCAATTCACTTGTTTAATCTCTGGTGGGAATTGTTTCTCCATTGGTCGCTTGAATCATCTCTGTTCTGAATTAATTTGCCTGATTAAAGTAGGATGGGTAATCCTATCCACCTGGACTTGGCCATTAATTCCTTTTAACTTGACCTGACTAAGCTGGGTCGGGACACATTGCTTGGTTCCCCACCTACCTCGGTCATCTGCTTAATTTTGACATACCTGTGTGTCAGCACCTGCTACCTGGGTGACTTGAGGTATATGGGTATTGACCTTGTTTGATGTGTACTGGGAACAACAAACGAACTCTTCCGCTAGTTCACTACACAGGGCACAGCATTCTTCAGTCATTTAGTTTCTTACGAGTTTATTTCATGAGCGATATATTCGAGCATCAGTGTTGGTTAAGGTACAGGAGTTGAATATGCTGTAGAGCACCAGTGACTGTCCAATGTAGGAACCACCCTGGCTGACAGCCGCTCTGGACACGACGCCATATAATGTGTCATCATCGGTGATCGCTCCAACACATTGTATTGTAATATTCGCTCCATTACCTGGGGAAAGGTTCCACGATGTATGTGTGTGTGTGTGTGTGTGTGTGTGTGTGTGTGTGTGTGTTACCTTATTCACAGAACCAAAATTGTCAGTAACCTGAGAATGGTTTATGATGTGCAAGTCTTCCTACTTGCACCATCAGGTCAGGTGGCACCTTCCCTGGTGGTGGTGTTGGTGTAATATGTTGTAGTGTAATGTGTTGCAGCTTCATCACTCACGGTTACTACCCTCTACCACACACTCTCTCTCATCAAAACTTTTCCTCTAATACATCTTCCTGTTAGCCAGTAATCTTATACATGAGTAGTGAGCAGCTCTTACATATCAGCCTCTCTCTCTCTCTCTCTCTCTCTCTCTCTCTCTCTCTCTCTCTCTCTCTCTCTCTCTCTCTCTCTCTCTCTCTCTCTCTCTCTCTCTCTCTCTCTCTCTCTCTCTCTCTCTCCATATAAACGTCATGTTAATTTGCACTAGAAAATTAACACTGAATGGTTGATTCACTCAACTACTTCGAGGATACTAGCTGGCTGACTATATTGTGAACCTGAGACCACAGTTGGTTGACTGTCTGGATGGCTGTCCTGTGAACCTGAGACCACAGTTGGTTGACTGTGTTATGTTCGAACGTTTTCCTTTTCATAAAGTGTATCGTTTCTTCAATTCGTGAATGAATGTTGAGGATTTACCAACATGATGCACAAATATTGTTGCCTGTGGTAGCATGTACTGAGTTCATTGAATGACATGATGATTATTGTCTCATATACATAAGGTTAATGGAAGAACAGGTTGCTAATCACAATGATGCACATTATAATCAAGGTGTTTGGAAAGTATAACACTGTCGACGACCCACGACGCAGGAAGTCATGTTGACTCGCTGTTCACAGTAAGACATGGTGCTAAATATATAGGAAACGAGCAACGACGTAGTCAGAAAACCACTCTAGCAGTTTCTCGAGACTCTGAAGAGCCAGCGACGATAGAGTCAAGGGCGTAGTAACTCACTGGGTGGAACTCATTGGCTGTTGTGTATTATGGGTAAAGATGTGATTGGCTGATTGAGCCAAATACAGACTGACGTGGTCAGGTGCACAGTTGGATGGAGATACTTTCCACCTTCAGTTCTGGCAGTAAGATGTACAGGCTACGGGCGTCAGGCAGTAAGATGTACAGGCTACGGGCGTCAGGCAGTAAGATGTACAGGCTACGGGCGTCAGGCAGTAAGATGTACA
>NC_092286.1:19315680-19325680 GCF_036320965.1 Panulirus ornatus | reverse complement strand
GTTAGGTTGGGTTAGCACAGTATAATGTCATCACATATTTTTGAATGTTTTTTATGGAAGCTCCATTACGGGAGAGGAGAGTCAGATGAGCAGAATTATTGTTGACCGACGATATGTTTGTATTACATGAAGTGACCGACGATATGTTTGTGTTACATGAAGTGAAATTTTAGGATGACTTAATCCTGTGTTTATGGCATGAGAACATTCATAGTGAAGATGAGCAATATCAGAGATGTCGTCTAATTACAGAGACTTGAGTGTCAGAGAAATATGATTTTCAATGATAAACAAATTGTTGTTAAGAGCTTTGATATAAGGTGACAGACACAGTTGAGAACATGAGCCATTTGAGGAAATCCTGAGCAAGACTTATGAAGGAAAACCTCGTTAGGATGATAGAGCCATTGAGCTTATAAGGTGTGTGTTAGGCTGGTCACCAAGGATTTAACAGTTGACTGAAGACGCCAGGAGGAGGAGGCTGACCTTGCAAGAAATGTTGTGACGATGGCCATGTAACATGAGTGACACAAACAACTGTAACTGTGGGGAAAGGTTTTCGTCCTCTACTCGTCCTGGGAATAATCTGAGCATATGTGTGAGTGAGAGTTGAAGATACATGTGGGTGAGCTGAAGATACGTGTGGGTGAGCTGAAGATACGTGTTAGTGGGCTGTGGATGCATGTAAGTGAGCTGACGATAAGTGTAATTTAACATAGGGTATGTCTGACCGAACTGAGGATATGTATCAGTGAGTTAAGGTTGAGTGTGAATGAGCTCATAATGTAAGTTGGTGTGATAAAGATACGCGCGAGAGAGCTATTTCATGAGCTTCTTTCACCTTGACCTGAATTGCAACAGACCTTGACATCAACAGCAGACACGTGAATACATAATAGACACGAGCTAGATGTATAGCAGCTGTTCTGTCCACCGCGTCCCAAACACTGAATATTTCACGCGTCCAGAGGGACCTGCAGGTCTTGTTAAACTCTCCCGTCCATTGTAGTTCACCAACTCTCACTGAGAAAGCTGGGAGATCAAAGGCGACGTCACACTAGTATTTCTTGCGCCATTTTCTTATATCACTTTCCTGATTTATAATATTTTTCTTTTTTTTCGCATTCTTTGTCGTAGACACTAGTAGAACCAACGGACCAGCAATTTTGTTTATGTCAACGTAAACAAGCAAGATGGCTCTGACTGTCGAGAAAGCTGTGGTTATCTTGTCTTTAGAGTGTCCACTAGACAGTGTACAGAAGTCAGCCATGGTAAGAGGCTTGTATGGGTGTGTTCATGTTTGATGCTAATCAAAACTGGAAGCACGTATCTTCACCTCACACATGTATCCTCTGCCCACTAATCCTCATCTCACTTACATGCTTCGTCAGCCCACTAACACGTATCCTCAGCTCACTTGCATGCATCGTCAGCTCACTAACACGTATCCTCAACTAACTTACATGCATCGTCAGCCCATTAACACGTATCCTCAGCTCACTTACATGCATCGTCAGCCCACTAACACGTATCCTCAGCTCACTTACATGCATCGTCAGCCCACTAACACGTATCCCCAGCTCACTTACATGCACCGTCAGCTCACTAACACGTATCCTCAGCTCACTTACATGCATCCTCAGCCCACTAACACGTATCTTCAGCTCATTTACATTCATTCTCAGACAACTAATACGTATCCTCAGCTCATCCACATGTATCTTCAGTTCACCCATATATGTCCTAAACTCTCTCACACGTATATTGTATGTATCATGGGAGTGTTCAAATTATTCCCCCCTCAGTACCATCGATGATTGTAGTGTACGCCTTCCTCTTCAATAACTTTCTTAAGTACATAGGATCTCTAATGCCCCATAAACTGGAGTGTCCACGCTGAAGTAAATGCTGGGGACCTCATGACGCAATCAGGTCCGCCGGGTAGATGAACCTATCCGGTGGTGTAAACGTAAACAAAACATATTAGATCGTTTGTCAGAATCATTACATAATATATTTTGACCTCATGAATGTAGACAATGAGTGCTTGAACTTCAATATCAATATATACTTGATAATTCTGAGTTATTTTGTATTCTATTTAAGTCAAAATTTGCGCTCTTGATAGATCTTAACTTCACTATGAATAGTGACGAAAGCTTTTGGGATGAAGATGAGCCAGTTCGTATTAGTGGACGAGTCGCGAATATTCATTAAAAATCGACGTCAAATTAGAAATTGACACAAGAAGTGTCAGTATGACACCGCTTTATGTCTTACGTTGATGATGGAAAAAATATGAATTAGTTACCTATAAATCCTGTTCGTGTAATATCGTACCCGCACATTGTTCCCACATACAGAAGAATGTCACATCAGTGACTGAAGGCTATACCTGCAATATGGGCGACGCTGCTGTTGTACAAAAGGTTGCACTTTCTAGTTAATGTATATGATTAATGAATGAGCGTGATGTCTCCATGGCTGTTTAATTTGTTTATGGATGGGGTTGTTAGGGAGGTGAATGCAAGAGTTTTGGAAAGACGGGCAAGTATGAAGTCTGTTGGGGATAAGAGAGCTTGGGAAGTGAGTCAGTTGTTGTTCGTTGATGATACAGCGCTGGTGTCTGATTCATGTGAGAAACTGCAGAAGCTGGTGACTGAGTTTGGTAAAGTGTGTGAAAGAAGAAAGTTAAGAGTAAATGTGAATAAGAGCAAGGTTAGTAGGTACAGTAGGGTTGAGGGTCAAGTCAATTGGGAGGTAAGTTTGAATGGAGCAAAACTGGAGGAAGTAAAGTGTTTTAGATATCTGGGAGTGGATCTGGCAGCGGATGGAACCATGGAAGCGGAAGTGGATCATAGGGTGGGGGAGGGGGCGAAAATCCTGGGAGCCTTGAAGAATGTGTGGAAGTCGAGAACATTATCTCGGAAAGCAAAAATGGGTATGTTTGAAGGAATAGTGGTTCCAACAATGTTGTATGGTTGCGAGGAGTGGGCTATGGATAGAGTTGTGCGCAGGAGGATGGATGTGCTGGAAATGAGATGTTTGAGGACAATGTGTGGTGTGAGGTGGTTTGATCGAGTAAGTAACGTAAGGGTAAGAGAGATGTGTGGAAATAAAAAGAGCGTGGTTGAGAGAGCAGAAGAGGGTGTTTTGAAATGGTTTGGGCACATGGTGAGAATGAGTGAGGAAAGATTGACCAAGAGGATATATGTGTCGGAGGTGGAGGGAACGAGGAGAAGTGGGAGACCAAATTGGAGGTGGAAAGATGGAGTGAAAAAGATTTTGTGTGATCGGGGCCTGAACATGCAGGAGGGTGAAAGGAGGGCAAGGAATAGAGTGAATTGGATCGATATGGTATACCGGGGTTGACGTGCTGTCAGTGGATTGAATCAGGGCATATGATGCGTCTGGGGTAAACCATGGAAAGCTGTGTAGGTATGTATATTTGCGTGTGTGGACGTATGTGTATCTTTCGTCTGTTTCCTTGCGCTGCCTCGCAAACGCGGGAGACAGCAACAAAGGAAAAAAAAAAAAGAAATATATATATATATATATATATATATATATATATATATATATATATATATATATATATATATATATATATATATATATATATATATATATATATATATATATATTTTTTATTTTTTTTTTTTTTTTTCATACTATTCGCTATTTCCCGCGATAGCGAGGTAGCGTTAAGAACAGAGGACTGGGCCTTTGAGGGAATATCCTCACCTGGACCTCTTCTCTGTTCCTTCTTTTGGAAAAAAAAAAAAAAAAAAATGTATAATTTATGTATAATTTATTTACACAAACGTCAATAGTATATATATATATATATATATATATATATATATATATATATATATATATATATATATATATATATATATATATATATTATCCCTGGGGATAGGGATGAAAGAATACTTCCCAAGCATTCCTCGCGTGTCGTAGAAGGCGACTAGAGGGGACGGGAGCGGGGGGCCAGAAATCCTCCCCTCCTTGTATTTTTTTAACTTTCTAAAATGGGAAACAGAAGGAGTGACGCGGGGAGTGCTCATCCTCCTCGAAGGCTCAGACTGGGGTGTCTAAATGTGTGTGGATGTAACCAAGATGTGAAAAAAGGAGAGATAGGTAGTATGTTTGAGGAAAGGAACCTGAATGTTTGGGCTCTGAGTGAAACGAAGCTCAAGGGTAAAGGGGAAGAGTGGTATGGGAATGTCTTGGGAGTAAACTCAGGGGTTAGTGAGAGGACAAGAGCAAGTGAAGGAGTAGCAGTACTCCTGAAACAGGAGTTGTGGGAGTATGTGATAGAATGTAAGAAAGTAAATTCTCGATTAATATGGGTAAAACTGAAAGTTGATGGAGAGAGATAGGTGATAATTGGTGCATATGCACCTGGGCATGAGAAGAAAGATCATGAGAGGCAAGTGTTTTGGGAGCAGCTGAATGAGTGTGTTAGTGGTTTTGATGCACGAGACCGGGTTATAGTGATGGGTGATTTGAATGCAAAGGTGGGTAATGTGGCAGTTGAGGGAATAATTGGTATACATGGGGAGTTCAGTGTTGTGAATTGAAATGGTGAAGAGCTTGTAGATTTATGTGCTGAAAAAGGACTGGTGATTGGGAATACCTGGTTTAAAAAGCGAGATATACATAAGTATACGTATGTAAGTAGGAGAGATGGCCAGAGAGCGTTATTGGATTACGTGTTAATTGACAGGCGCGCGAAAGAGAGACTTTTGGATGTTAATGTGCTGAGAGGTGCAACTGGAGCGATGTCTGATCATTATCTTGTGAAGGCTAAGGTGAAGATTTGTATGGGTTTTCAGAAAAGAAGAGTGAATGTTGGGGTGAAGAGGGTGGTGAGAGTAAGTGAGCTTGGGAAGGACACTTGTGTGAGGAAGTACCAGGAGAGACTGAGTACAGAATGGAAAAAGGTGAGAACAATGGAAGTAAGGGGAGTGGGGGAGGAATGGGATGTATTTAGGGAATCAGTGATGGATTGCGCAAAAGATGCTTGTAGCATGAGAAGAGTGGGAGGTGGGTTGATTAGAAAGGGTAGTGAGTGGTGGGATGAAGAAGTAAGATTATTAGTGAAAGAGAAGAGAGAGGCATTTGGACGATTTTTGCAGGGAAATAATGCAATTGAGTGGGAGATGTATAAAAGAAAGAGACAGGAGGTCAAGAGAAAGGTGCAAGAGGTGAAAAAGAGGGCAAATGAGAGTTGGGGTGAGAGAGTATCATTGAATTTTAGGGAGAATAAAAAGATGTTCTGGAAGGAGGTAAATAAAGTGCGTAAGACAAGGGAGCAAATGGGAACTTCAGTGAAGGGCGCAAATGGGGAGGTGATAACAAGTAGTGGTGATGTGAGAAGGAGATGGAGTGAGTATTTTGAAGGTTTGTTGAATGTGTTTGATGATAGAGTGGCAGATATAGGGTGTTTTGGTCGAGGTGGTGTGCAAAGTGAGAGGGTTAGGGAAAATGATTTGGTAAACAGAGAAGAGGTAGTGAAAGCTTTGCGGAAGATGAAAGCCGGCAACGCAGCAGGTTTGGATGGTATTGCAGTGGAATTTATTAAAAAAGGGGGTGACTGTATCATTGACAGGTTGGTAAGGTTATCTAATGTATGTATGACTCATGGTGAGGTGCCTGAGGATTGGCGGAATGCGTGCATAGTGCCATTGTGCAATGGCAAAGGGGATAAGAGTGAGTACTCAAATTACAGAGGTATAAGTTTGTTGAGTATTCCTGGTAAATTATATGGGAGGGTATTGATTGAGAGGGTGAAGGCATGTACAGCGCATCAGATTGGGGAAGAGCAGTGTGGTTTCAGAAGTGGTAGAGGATGTGTGGATCAGGTGTTTGCTTTGAAGAATGTATGTGAGAAATACTTAGAAAAGCAAATGGATTTGTATGTAGCATTTATTGATCTGGAGAAGGCATATGATAGAGTTGATAGAGATGCTCTGTGGAAGGTATTAAGAATATATGGTGTGGGAGGCAAGTTGTTAGAAGCAGTGAAAAGTTTTTATCGAGGATGTAAGGCATGTGTACGTGTAGGAAGCGAGGAAAGTGATTGGTTCTCAGTGAATGTAGGTTTGCGGCAGGGGTGTGTGATGTCTCTATGGTTGTTTAATTTGTTTATGGATGGGGTTGTTAGGGAGGTAAATGCAAGAGTTTTGGAAAGAGGGGCAAGTATGAAGTCTGTTGGGAATGAGAGAGCTTGGGAAGTGAGTTAGTTGTTCGCTGATGATACAGCGCTGGTGGCTGATTCATGTGAGAAACTGCAGAAGCTGGTGACTGACTTTGGTAAAGTGTGTGGAAGAAGAAAGTTAAGAGTAAATGTGAATAAGAGCAAGGTAATTAGGTACAGTAGGGTTGAGGGTCAAGTCAATTGGGAGGTAAGTTTGAATGGAGCAAAACTGGAGGAAGTAAAGTGTTTTAGATATCTGGGAGTGGATCTGGCAGCGGATGGAACCATGGAAGCGGAAGTGGATCATAGGGTGGGGGAGGGGGCGAAAATTCTGGGAGCCTTGAAGAATGTGTGGAAGTCGATAACATTATCTCGGAAAGCAAAAATGGGTATGTTTGAAGGAATAGTGGTTTCAACAATGTTTTATGGTTGCGAGGCGTGGGCTATGGATAGAGTTGTGCGCAGGAGGATGGATGTGCTGGAAATGAGATGTTTGAGGACAATGTGTGGTGTGAGGTGGTTTGATCGAGTAAGTAACGTAAGGGTAAGAGAGATGTGTGGAAAAAAAAAAGAGCGTGGTTGAGAGAGCAGAAGAGGGTGTTTTGAAATAGTTTGGGCACATGGAGAGAATGAGTGAGGAAAGATTGACCAAGAGGATATATGTGTCGGAGGTGGAGGGAACGAGGAGAAGTGGGAGACCAAATTGGAGGTGGAAAGATGGAGTGAAAAAGATTTTGTGTGATCGGGGCCTGAACATGCAGGAGGGTGAAAGGAGGGCAAGGAATAGAGTGAATTGGATCGATGTGGTATACCGGGGTTGACGTGCTGTCAGTGGATTGAATCAGGGCATGTGAAGCGTCTGGGGTAAACCATGGAAAGCTGTGTAAGTATGTATTTTTGCGTGTGTGGACGTATGCATATACATGTGTATGTGGGTGGGTTGGGCCATTTCTTTCGTCTGTTTCCTTGCGCTACCTCGCAAACGCGGGAGACAGTGACAAAGCAAAAAAAAAAAAAGAATATATATATATATATATATATATATATATATATATATATATATATATATATATATATATATATATATATATTTATTTATATTTATTATACTTTGTCGCTGTCTCCCGCGTTTGCGAGGTAGCGCAAGGAAACAGACGAAAGAAATGGCCCAACAAAGCAAAAAAAAAAAAAGAATATATATATATATATATATATATATATATATATATATATATATATATATATATATATATATTTATATTTATTATACTTTGTCGCTGTCTCCCGCGTTTGCGAGGTAGCGCAAGGAAACAGACGAAAGAAATGGCCCAACCCCCCACCCCCCATACACATGTATATACATACGTCCACACACGCAAATATACATACCTACACAGCACATATATATATATATATATATATATATATATATATATATATATATATATATATATATTTTTTTTTTTTTATTTATTATATATATATATATATATATATATATATATATATATATATATATATATATATATATATATATATATATATATATATATATATATTTTTTTTTTTTAATAAATTCCACTGCAATACCATCCAAACCCGCTGAATTGTCAGCTTTCATTTTCCACAAAGCTTTTACTACCTCTTCTCTGTTTACTAAATCATTCTCCCTGACCCTCTCACTTTGCACACCACCTCGACCAAAACACTCTTTATCTGCCACTCTATCATCTAACACATTCAACAAACCTTTATCCCCTTTCCTTTTGTACAATGGCACTATGCACGCATTCCGCCAATCCTCAGGCACCTCACCATGAGTCATACATACATTAGATATCCGTACCAACCAGTCAACAACACAGTCACCCCCATTTTTAATAAATTCCACTGCAATACCATCCAAACCCGCTGCCTTGTCAGCTTTCATTTTCCACAAAGCTTTTACTACCTCTTCTCTGTTTACCAAATCATTCTCCCTGACCCTCTCACTTTGCACACCACCTCGACCAAAACACTCTTTATCTGCCACTCTATCATCTAACACATTTAACAAACCTTGTAAAAACCCACTCCATCTCTTTCTCACACCAACACTATTTGTTATCAAGATATTCCCGTGAGTCCACAGGAATAAGTATACGTATGTAAGTAGGAGAGATAGCCAGAGAGCGTTACTGGATTACGTGTTAATTGATAGGCGCGCGAAAGAGAGACTTTTGGATGTTAATGTGTTGAGAGGTGCAACTGGAGGTATGTCTGATCATTATCTTATGGAGGCGCAGGTGAAGATTTGTAGAGGTTTTCAGAAAAGAAGAGAGAAGGTTGGGGTGAAGAGAGAGTGAGGCAAGTGAGCTTGGGAAGAAGACTTGTGTGAGGAAGTACCAGAAGAGACTGAGTGCAGAATGGAAAAAGGTGAGAGCAAAGGACGCAAGGGGAGTGAGTGAGGAATGGGATGTATTTAGGGAAGCAGTGATGGCTTGAGCAAAATATGCTTGTGGCATGAAACGCGTGGGAGGTGGGCAGATTAGAAAGGGCAGTGAGTAGTGGGATGAAGAAGTAAGATTATTAGTGAAAGAGAAGAGATTAGCATTTGGGCGATTTTTGCAGGGAAACAGTGCAAATGACTGGGAGATGTATAAAAGAGGCAGGTCAAGAGAAAGGTGCAAGAGGTGAAAAAGAGGGCAAATGAGAGTTGGGGTGAGAGAGTATCATTAGATTTTAGGTGAAGGGGCTAATGAGTAATTAGTCCCCTTTACCGATGCTCCCATTATTCTCTTGTCTTGCGCACTTTATTTACTTCCTTCCAAAACATCTTTTTATTTTCCCTAAATTTAATGATACTCTCTCACCCCAACTCTCCTTTTTTCTCATCTTGGTTACATCCACATATAATTAGACACCCCAATATGAGCCTTCGAGGAGGATGACCACTCCCCACGTGACTCCTTCTGTTTCCCCTTTTAGAAAGTTGAAATAGAAAGAGGGGAGGGTTTCCAGCCCCCCGCATCCGTCCCCTTTAGTCGCCTTCTACGACATGTGGGGAATTTCCTGGGAAGCATTCTTTCTCCCCTATCCCCTATATATGCATAAATCTGATTTCCGAAAGATCCCCAAAACTGACACGAGCAGCTCTCACATAGTCTGAAAGAATGTAGAAAAGAAAATCTATTTCTATATTGATGTTCACGCAAAAAACAGTATGAACTGACTCGAAGGCTTAGCTGGGTTTCATATTTGATATCACCGAGACACTCATCCTTACTTTCTGAAAAAAGGGCAAAGTTAGTAATTAGAACCGCCAGACCCCTCAGGCCCTCCCAGGGAAAAGTTCTCTCCTCGCCTCCTGATCTTGTGGTAAAATGAAAGATATCAAAAAGTTTGCTCAAGGCTGCGTTTCGCCTTCAAGCTAAGCCAAGTTTTGCAGGGTAAGGAGGATATATTGTTAGGTAAACCACCTTGCTGTGTACTAGCTGCCCAGCTATGGTATATATGCATGTGTTGTTGTGGTTGTACTGTGTACACTAACAGTGACAGAAGCTGTGACTCTCACCATCACGATGGTGTTGGGACTACTAGCTGTTGAACGGTAGGAAGTGTACTAGATGAAGCTTTGTTTCTTATCAAGGTATATGTACCACACCATCACCTTAGGGTATGATTGAGATTTAGGAGGTAAGACGAACTGTGTAGCATGGGGTCTGAGATGTGATAGATGGAGTGTCCAGGACGTGGATGAGGTATACTACATGGTGTGTCAACCAAGTGAATGATATTATATGGTGGGCGGCT
>NC_092286.1:19301781-19315580 GCF_036320965.1 Panulirus ornatus | reverse complement strand
TTTCTCTAGTACTCTGTGAAATGTATATCTTGAGCTAATAGTGTGGTAGAAGTACCAATTTAGTGCTCAAACGCTTCCTGTTATAGCGAATGAGGTATTTCCTCGAATGTGTGTGTGTGTGTGTGTGTGTGTGTGTGTGTGTGTGTGTGTGTGTGTGTGTGTGTGTGTGTGTGTGTGTAAGTCAAAATATTACAATAATCAAGCGCGAAAGAAAGTGTCTAGTAGGGGACTCTCATCACTCAGGACATAAAATGACCCAAAGTCCACAAGTCCTCAGAGGCCGGAAATATACACTCAAACTGTGGATGAAGTTTACAGTCGGCTCGAGACTGTTGAAAGTCACAGCTTCGTAAAGACCATGATTGTTTATGTATTGTCCCGGAACTCCCTCCTCCCTTCTTCCATCATTTCTCTCCAGCCATCGTCCCATCTCTACGAACCTTGACCCACATCGCTCCTCATCAAACACGTAATTCGTCCGGTTCCTTTGTAGTCATGACATAACGCACCCGATGGATCATCCCGCTGATATTGACTTCTCTACCTGAAAACTTACGAACCTTACACGATTGGAACATCTGATGGAGGTGTAACTAAGGATTCGAAATCTATAGCATTGAAGCAACAAGTTGAAACGAACTCTCCTCTCTAGTCTTCAATTAGTGGTAAAATGGAGATCACTTCTGACAAGCCAGATATATCGATAAAGATACCACTCAGCCCTTCCAGCACAGTGATATAACCAGAGGCTTTGAAGTACCCGAAGGTGAACATCCAACATTATTGTTTTTGGTTATAACTGGCAAGTAAGAGACAGATGAACGACTACGTTACTGGTAGGTACTGTGGCTACATCGGTAGGTATGAATTACATCATCTATGTGGTTACCAAGTTGTATGGTTTCCCTCGTGTCTTCCATTTTTCCTGTCACACCTCACCATCTTTCTCTGTTACCTGCTTATTTTTCTTTTTCACATGTCTCCTGATTCACTTCACCAACAACACTCTTCAGCCAGAGGTGATGCAAGAGGTCTGACGGAACAAATTACTGGGATAATATGTAAGGTATATTCATGTCGTCTGGACCAGTAGCCATGAAACACTGATTCCAGGTCAGCGGGAAGCTTCTATGTTCTAGTCTCTAGTTCACTGCTTCTCTCAGCCGCTGATTCTTTAGGTTATGTCCGTGTCCTCGTTCTGTGAATCATCGATTTCTCCAGTTCGAGCTGCTGTTCATCAGGTTCACCAGCGTGGTGTCACCAACACTCAGGACGGTGTAGCACCACATTCACAGTGGACGATTTAGTGCCATTTGATTCTCGATCGTGTGGCACCACCGCCATCCTCCACCACTGTGGCACTATCAAACCCCTGATCTGTAGGTCAACCCTCTGACCTATGTGGTACCACCACCATCCCAGACTACAGTGGCAGTATCAACCCTCTGACCTGTGTGGTAAACCACCATCCCAGACCACTGTGGCACAATCTACCCCTCTTGGTTCGCGTGGCAACAACACCAACCACTGTGTATGCTTGAGATGTTGTAACCCGTAGAGGAACTATTTTCACTCAGTCATATCACCATCTTCATTTATGACGTGAAAACTGTTCTAAAGAACTATCATTACTCCTATATGATTGCCTTCTTGTGAAGATGAATGAGGAATATTTTGGTCGTACGCTTTACGTAAAACATTGAAATCTTTTTAAAGCTGTTCTCCCTATTTTATCGGACAGGATCACAGAAAAGGATATTCCTAACATACCTAATCATCAAACTTTTCCTTTCTATTCTTATCCCATAATATTTCCTGTGTCCTGGACAGCATTCCTATTTTCATGAAATTTACCTACTTCTAAGTTATTTACTCAGTTCTTAAAGTTGCTTTATTTTTTGTGGCAGACAGAAAACTTCCACAATCTCATTTCGTCTTAAATGTTCGCAACAAATAATATATCAACTTGCACAACAAAATTTCTGAAACTTAAACCCATCTTCAGACGAAAAGATGTGAGCTAATCTTCTAGGTTATCTGGAGGTGTTCTCATCAGGGGTTTGGATGGTGGGTGGTGCGAGGGGCAGACTTTCCCTGTGTGTGGCGGACGTAAAGGTAGTAAGCCCGGGAACTGGCGTCCTCTTATTGGCTGTGAGGTATGTACCGTCCGCTCTATATATCCTTGACTGGGAGTTGCTGGCTGACTGAGGAGGCTGAGAGTAAGACATGGGTTTACCTGCCTAATGAGGGAAGGTGTAGATTCGCCGAGCAAGAGGCTTCCACGAGCATTAGCTTCATTTGGTCATAAATTAATTTCACGATTATTGTGTTAATTGTCGGGTTGTCTCTGTTTAAATTCTTTGAGTGCTACTAGAGCATATGCTGCTTAGAAACATTATCCATCAGGTGCAATATTGGTCTCCTTGACTGTGAAGTCTGGAACCTTCAACTGTTATTTGTTGTAGTTGCTGTTGTTGTTGTTGTTGTTGTTGTTGTTGTTGTTGTTGTTGTTGTTGTTGTTGTTGTTGTTGTTGTCGTTGTTGTTGAACACACTGGTTCTCTTAGCGAGCCGAGGCTCTGGGTCATTTTCTTTATCAGTTGCTGATCTTTGTATTCTTTTGATTATCGAGGAATCATTTTCTTCTCGCTGTTGACATATGCCAGCTCATCACTATTGCAGGCAAAAGACATCTGGTTGTGAAGCGTTAGGTTGACTGTAGTACCATTATGGGTGCTGGAACTGGTGCTGTTAAGGTTTGTGTATATTGCTTTCTCTTACATTCTTAGTCGTTGTTAGTGTATCCGTAGTTAACCAGTATCTGTCGTAATCGCAGAAGTTCCCGGTGTAGATTTCCCCAGTTTGAAAAATTTTTAAATGACCTTTTGATCAAAAATCAAATAACACTCACTAGTGGTCAGGGCAATCATTAGCTACATTCAGGCACAGGCAAACATCAGTTGGATATCTGTAAACTTAGTGGAAAAGATGTCGTCTTCACCATTTATGTGAACATCAATGAAGGGGATTGTGTTCTCAATGCAAAGTTCATATGTGAACTTGACTGCTGTGTTCTCCATAGTCTCCTACAGGTGTTGTTGAGTTCCTTACGTTTACAAAGATGTCGTCTATGTAGAAGTAAATGGTGGGCTGTATTTGGGTTACTTGAATTATCTACTTAAGGATGCGACACATGTAAAATATTTACAAAGACAAATTATCAGAGAGATCTTACTGTTCCTCCATCCATTTGGCAATAGAGAACGTAGCGTGGGCCTCGGAACGGTGCTTCAGTGGTAGAGGAACTTCCTCAAGGATGGATCTATTTTTGACTACGTTCAGAGTTAGTATACACATTGTCAAGTAAGCTGCTGATTGTCTGTTCCACTGGAACTGTTGAAAAGACTATCGACATTGAGGTAAGCCAGCATCCTAGTAAGTCATTTGGTCTTAAGAATCTCCACAAATTCTTATCATATTTCAAGTATGACCTGGACAGTGTATATGGGATGAAAAACTCACTCATCCTCTAAGGTAACTGATAAGATGATGGGAATTTCAGATGTGATTGGTCGGGTTGAATTGTTACGTTTATGTGTCTTGAGATTGCGACATACATAACCTGGAGAACATTTACCCTTGAATTAATGATGCGGACGCCATCCACACTTGCTTTGGCAGCATCAAATAATTTTGTTAACCTTATGATTCAGGGATTCTATAGGGTCATACCTGAGGAAATAGCAGCAATAAAGGTACTGTCATTTTCAGAAAAAATACAAACTAATGATGGATGCAAAGAAGTTTTAAAGAACTTGAGCTAAAATTTGAGGTAAATTCAAACAACGATTTCCAGATCAAAATTTTGATGAATTGTTTATACTTGAATAGCTCTTGGTCTGGAATTCTTATTCATGTTTTGAATTTCAGCTAGAAATGTTCCTTTTATTTAGAAATTCCTACCTACTAAGAGGTTTCCCACTTCACAACATGACACTAAGATAAAGTTCTGCTGTTACAGTGAACTGTTGTTTGCTG
Organism: Panulirus ornatus; assembly: GCF_036320965.1. NCBI lineage: Eukaryota > Metazoa > Arthropoda > Malacostraca > Decapoda > Palinuridae > Panulirus > Panulirus ornatus. Next base: position 19,311,544 of record NC_092286.1, on the reverse strand, counting down.
TTCACTGAGATGCAACATGAATTTCATTTCGTGGTTTCTGTTCATATAAGGTTTTGCGAAGGTGTATAGTATGATCCACTCATAAACAGGAACGAAAACAATTGCTCTACTGATGCGTCACAAACAAATTGCATTTCAAAGTTAGAATCTTACGATCATCATACCTAAAGTATCATAGCCAGTGCTCTACGTATATCATCCTAGGATAATCAAGAGATGATTCGTACTCTAGAATATATAATATCCGTGCGACCTACGGCAACACACTGGGTAGTTCCTGCCATAGACACAGACGCAGCACGTCATATAAGAAATGATATAGACTATAGAGTAGATATGTGAAATACTCTCATGTTATTTAGTGATATAAATGTATAAACATTAGCTGCATTCATGTGATGTATAACTCTGCTGGATGAACAGCGAAAATATGAATGTCGTTGATAGTTTTATTCATTCCAAGGAAAAATATAGTTGATTTAACCAAATTAGATTTTCGAGAGCAGAAGTGAGTTTAACTTTAATGATTGATAATCTAAATTAAGAATAATCTTAAACTGTTGGTGCTCAGTTAACCCATAAGAAACAACAACCAGGAAACACGGTTACAACGAAAGAAAACGGATCCTGGTGTAATATCTGCTGTAATAAAGGAAGAGAGATGGGAAATTATATCTGTAGTGGGAATGACATCACTGATTACACCTAATCATATACCGTTATAACTCTGGAGACTCGTAAAATGGACAAGAAAATTGAAGGCTTAGGAAATGGTGGCAAACCATCGTAGGATCACGCTAAATGTATCTCATGTTCAGTATTGGGGAAATTAATGCTTATCTGTTGTCAAATGTGTATCCTAAATATACACATATCAAACTATCTGGCCAGAGCTGAAATCCAGGACATATGGTAAATGGCTTACAGTCATCCCAGCTGTTCATCCTCTCATTTGGAGCTGACCAGTGAATGGATACCGGATGTAAGTTGGGGCAGTGATGTGTGTGTGTGTGTGTGTGTGTGTGTGTGTGTGTTTGTGTGTGTGTGTATATAAGGATAAACCATGATATATACACAAAGCTGAGAGATGGGGGTAACGCGAGTGTAAACTCTCCTCCTGAACACACATAAAATAATCACAAACAGTTATCACACACACACACACACACACACACACACACACACACACACACACACACACACACACACACACACACACACACACTTTTTTCGTCTTGCTTCAGCCCATACAGTAAGAACAATAAGATGAGAGCCCTGGGTCACCTGCTGCTGTCATGGATCATTAACACGACCTGTCTTACATGTGTCGTGCACAACCTAAACTGCTCTCCTCTGACCACTGCTGAGGAACAAACCCATGTAGCCCTGATATCCTTCTAGTATCTAATGCAGAAGATAAATGATAATGATGGATGAAAAGAGTAAGAGAGCAAAGAAGAAGAATTTGATTGAAAGAATACTAATGAAGAATCACAAAATCATTTCTCAAATGTTAGCAAAGTGTTCTATACCTTTTCTTGAGATGTGCCAAAAGCATTTTTAGACATTAATGGCGATAGAATTTTGTATTAGTAAATGATTCTCGTGTGTACAGTTAAAGATCACGTTGGTCTGTGTTGGGGGATATATTGTGTAGGTAGGGGTCAGTTAAGACTATATACCAAAGGGGTCAAGCCATGGGCGACATGAGGAACACAGTCACAGTGTCGCGGGCAACAAAAGACAGCGTCTTAGCAAGTTAAACAGATTAACTTGAAGAGTATCGTCTGTCTCCTACACCACCTCCTTCTCTCTTATCCTCTCTGTTCAGTGTTCACTTGTTCTCCAAGCGTCTCCTCCTCACCAGTACGAAGTGTGGAGACCAGTTATACGAACTTCCTGGGACTGATGTTCTGAGTGAGACAACAGTCGGCTGTTGGTGGACCTCCGGCCAAGGGTTGCCTCACACACCACATCATCTTTATACTTGTACTGTAACAGGTTAACAGGTAATGTTTTCTCTGTTTACTGTAGCGCCACTCAATATAATCTAATTTACCTAACCTAACCTAACCTTACGGAACTAACATATCTGAAGCAGATTTATATAAGAAAGACAAAGGTATGAGAAAATATAAATGTGTCATTCATCCCATCACCAAAGACATGTATTCCTTCACTTTCTCATATGTACAAAGCAAAAATAAGAATAACTTTGAGCTCCAGACTTACCATATCTATATCATTCTTCCTGTGGAAAGATGATACAATACTTCCTTCTTGTTCCCGTAAAGCAGGTGGTGCGGACTGATGAATGTTGATATGTCACTGCAGCATAGTCAGGGCGAGATCACTGGTTGAGAAGGTGGAATCATATACCATCACTTTATGAAAATTGGTTTCAGGAATTTAATCAGTACCAAAGAGTGACAGGTGATGATCAAGTCTCCTGCCTTACATGACATCCTTGACATCGCCAGTCCTAAAGAAGATTTCCCTCAGTCGGCCATCCCCGCCGTCCACCGCCCTGTAGAAATGTTTATCGTCTCTGCCTCCCGCCGCCCTCTGTGAACGTTTTTGTTTTCCATCGACCTGATGATAATCCCTGCCGTCTGCCGCCCAGCAAGATCACCCCTACAGTCTGCCGCCTTGTATGATCACCTCCTCCGTCCGCCGCCCAGCAAGAACATCACTGCAATCTGCCGCCCTGCGTGAACGTCCTTGACGTTCGTCCCCCAATATGAATGTTCCTGCTGTCTCCCGCCCTGTGCGAACATCCCTGCTGTCTCCCGCCCTGAGCGAACACCCCTATTGTCCTCCGCTATGTATAAACGTTCTTGCCGTTCATTAGCTTATATGAATGTCCCTGCCGTCCGTCAGACAATATGAACGTCCTATCGTCCACCGGCCTGTATGAATATCCAAAAGGTGTCACTACAACACTCAGTGTGGCGAGACACATTCTCTGTAAGGAGAGTCAGGCTGGCGAACCTTCACCTCCTTGGTAACAGGACTTATTCAATGAGAATTATTTTAAGCCAATACCAAGCACCTCGAAATGTATAAAACATGGACGAAGTGCAGATGTCTTGCGGTACTCTAGGATAAAATCTTATTAGTTTCCATACAGAAGAGGGAGAAAATCCTCCTCTTGGAAACGAAATTTATTATTACCCTTTATATTCTCTCTCTCTCTCTCTCTCTCTCTCTCTCTCTCTCTCTCTCTCTCTCTCTCTCTCTCTCTCTCTCTCTCTCTCTCTCTCTCTCTCTCTCTCTCTCTCTCTCTCTCTCTCTCTCTCTCTCTCTTAGGGCTGATTTCCATAGGTTACACGGCTCATTAGATAGTCTCACTCTCGTTGGCTCGTGCCTAGAGGAATTTATGGACAGGTTTTAAGCGTCAGTTTATACACCATTAAGACATTCATTACAATGCACGACAGAAGCAATAAAATCAACAACAAGCCTAAATGGGCTTCTCCCTCCCTTCTAGATTTCGCAAGAGTTTTAAGTTGCGGAAGTAAACTCTTTAAGCTTAAGAAATCAGGCAATGACCAAGATCTTGAAACGCTTCATAACAGTTTGGAAGGAGGTAAAGAGATTTTTAAGCAAGCCAAGAGAGAGAATGAAGTAAACATCGCAAAAGACATCAAATGAGATCCAAAATGATTCTAGATATATATATATACCAATGATAAGTTGTATGGGAGGGTAATGATTGAGAGGATCAGTGTGGTTTCATAATCGGTAAAAGATGTTTGGATCAGGTGTTTCCTGTAGAAATGTTTGTGAGAAGTACTCAGAGAAACGGATTTCTGTGTTGCATTTAGGGTTCATAAAGATGCCCTGTGGAAGGTTTTCAGAATGTGCGGTGTGAGAATAAAGCTTCTGATACCAGTCAGTTTTTATCATGGGTGTGACACATGTACGAATAAAAAGAGGGGAGAGGGACTGGCTCCAGATGAAGGTTTGTCTGCGGCAAGGGTGTGTGATGTCACAACGGTCGTTTGATTTGTTTATGGATGGGTTGGTGAAGGAGGTAAATGCGAGAGTCATGAGGAGAGGGGCGAGTATGCAATCTGCAGGAGATGAGAGGGCCTGGGAAATGAGTCAGTTGTTTGCTGATGATATAGCACTGATGGCAATTTCGAGTGAGAAACTGTAAAAGCTCGCAAGTGAATTTGAGAAAGTGTGTGTAAAGAAATATCTGGGAGTGAATGTGAATAAAAGCAAGTATTAGCTTCAGCTGGGTTGAGGAATATGTTAGTTAAGGTGTCAGTTTCAATGGAGAAAACTAGGAGGAAGTGAGGTGTTCTAGATACCTGGGAGTGGACATAGCAGCAAATGGAACCATGGAAGCAGAAGTAAGTCATAGGCTGGATGAAGGGGGTAAGGTTCTGGGAGCACGAAATAGTGTGTGGAACGAGAAAATGTTATCTTGGAGGGAAAAATGTTTATGTTTGAAGTTATACAAGTCCAAGAGATTTTGTATACTTGTGAGACATAGATTATAGATAAAGCTGTGCAAAGGAAGGTTGATGTTTTGAAATGAAATGTTTTAGGACAATATATGTTGTGAAGTGGTTTGATCGAGTAAGCAGTGAAAGGGTTAGAAAGATATGTGGTGATAAATCGAGTGTGGCTGAGGAAGGTGAAGAGGTTGTGTTTGAAATGGTTTGGACATATGGAGTGAATGAGTGAGGAAAGGTTGACATAGTGGATATATGTGTCAGGATAAATGAAAGAAGGAGAAATACGAGACCAATTTGGAGATGGGAGGATGGAGTGAAAAAGATTTTGAGCGATCGGGATCTGAACATACATGAGTGTGAAAGACGTGCACGGGATATTGCACATTGGAACGATGTGGTCGAGGCTGTCAGTGGACTAAACCAGAGCATGTGAAGCGTCCGGAATACACCATGAAAAGGTTTGTGAGGTCTGGTCGAGGGTAGGGAGCTGCGGTTTCTGTGCATTATACTTGACAGTTAGAGAGATGTGAATGGATGCGGCCTTTCTTCGTGTGCTCCTGGCGGTTCCTTGCTAACGCGGAAAATGATGATCAAGTATAAGAAATTAATACTAAAAACATACCAGTAGTGGGGAGTAGGATAGAACCATTAGCTGAACAGAGATGGGGGTCGCATTTTGGATGATAAGCATAACATCAACCATGAACAGTTTTACAGTTCTGTTTTTGCACTTTAAAGTAGGGACACGCATTTTGAGACATTGATGAATAGCACTCACACCTCACACATGATACTAGAATTCATCGCCATAGTTAGAGAAGCACTAAGACAGGTTGATAACTAATAAAAGTCCAGGTAGTGATCGTTTCTATTTACGAGTAATTCAAAATGTCAAACACGATACTGTTAACCTATATTGTCAATGAATCTGTTCAGGTTGAGGTAGTAGCTCAGGACTGGAGAGTGGCAGACGTCACTACTATATTGACAAAGAGAAGCCTCAAGATGCCTGGCAATTATCGTCCTATCAGTCTGACATCAATTGTGTGTAAATTTCTGGAATCGATTATTGGAGATAAAATTGTAACTTACCTCTAACAACTCAGTCTGATCAATGATACACAACATGATTATAGAAAGTACAGATCATGCGCTAGAAACTACCTTAAAATTCATCAAGAATCATAGAATACCTATGACAAACTAAAACAATGAATATCATATTTCTGAACTTCCGAAAAGCATTTGACAAAGTTTTCCTCGATAGACTGATGCATAGTCCAGCGTTTGGAGACTACTGCTTGCACAGGAATGTGGATAGAAGCCTGGTTGCGTGGTAGGAGGCACAGAGTCGTAGTGAATAGCGAATCATCACTATGGTCACCCGTTACCAGTGGAGTTCCCCAGGGGTGTGTCTGGAGTCATTATTTTTCATCAATTTTACAAACGATGTTGATATGGGGCTGAATAACTTTGTGGATAACGCAAAGATCGGCTGAAGATGATAGCCTAAGATTACGAGGTGATTTAGATAATTGTTGAATGGCCTAGAAACTGGCGAATGACATTTAACGTCATAAGTGACAAATGTTGCAAGAAGGAAACCTTAACAAGTATTCGATCATCAACTGATGAGCCACAGGATAAAGATACCACGTTTGTGAGAGATCTTGGAAGTCTCCAACAACTTCAAATTCTTGTAGCATTATAATGAAGCTGCCAGAAAAGGAGATAGGAAATTAGAATTTATTAACAGAATTTTACATGCGAAAGCTAGGATATTGTATAGCTACTATACCTAAGTCTAGTTAGACCTCACTTCGAAATGCTGTGCAGTTATAGGTTTCCAACTAACTAACGATATTCATAATCGGAAACAAGTGTAGCGAAAAGGAACTAAACTGATTCCTTCCTTAAGGACCAAACCATGTGAAAGCGGATTACGATGATTGGATGTGTTCCTTCTAAGGAAAAGGTGACTCCTAGGCAAGTTGATAGATTATTTTAGAGTATTAAAGGATTCAACAACGTCGATATTACGGTCGCATCAATACTACCAACGAGAGAAAATGAACTAAAACTTAGAGGTCAGCGAGTCATTCTGGATTGCTAGAAATTTTTCTTTACCAACGACATCACTGACGTGTGGAGTAAGTTTCCAGGACATTTTGTTCATTAACCATTATCATCACCTGTCACTCTCCAGCGTTGAATTATTCTTTAAACCAATCATCGTAACATAGTGATATGTTGTACTACCTTCTCTACCACTAATCTCGCCCTGACCATGCTGCGGTAACTTACCCACAATGAATAACCCGTGTCGCCTGCTTTAAGGGAACAAGAAGGAGCTGTTGCATCATCCTTCCACATCAGGAGTAATATAGACATGGTAAGCTGCGAGACTTGTGCTGAAAATTGATCTTACTTTGTTCGTTATGACAAAAAGGGAAGGGATGCATGTCTTTGGGGATGGAGTGCATAAATATTTCAAGATTTCCTTCCGGCATATTAACCCTGAAAGATATTTTTTTCTACCTGCTTCCCGTCCGGCGTGTTGCCAGAGAGAGTGGAAGGTAAGGAGGGTCTTTCTACTTTTGTGCCCTTTTCTTCTACTTCTTTTATGGGAACTGCATCTTTTTCGGTTGTGCTAAGGCCAGACCACCTCGCTTGGAGCTTAGGTCTGTGTTGTCAATCATTTGTTTATTAAGGTGGTTAGGAGACAGGAAGAAGAGGTGGGACAAGGGAACGGATGGTTTGAAATAGAAGAAAATACTGTGGTGCGTACGGGTGTACTGCTTAAGCTTTTGATCCATTTCTGTGATTATCTGGAAGTGTGTTTTTGGTGCCTTACTTGTATACCCCCGGCAGACTGGGGATGTGTATGTCTGTGTTGAATCTTTAGTTATACGTCGGAGATTTACGAAAGTAAACATCGTTCACTGTGTACATCAATGGATGACTGGAGCTTCCTTGAGTGCTTTGTGGCCTTGATGGACCAAAGGATGTTCCATTTTTTACTGCTGTAGAGATCTTGTATTTGTCTGTAGTATGTAACATGGTTTTCTTCAAGAATCTGCCAACGTTTTGGTCTGCTTCTCTTTGGCATGAACCGAGTGGTTTCATCTTTGATCTTTCGTGCTATCCTACGTTATTGTCAATGAAAGGTATTTTTCACTTGAATTTTGCATTGTCTATCTTCTGTAGCTTCAGCATGTGTAATATGGAGGCGAGGACCGTTGATGCAGGCAAGTTAGGAAAGGTATCATCATTTTCTTGACAATGTGTAATTTCTAGTTCTTTGGGAATTGCAAAAACCTTTACTGATAAAGCTGCTCTACCTTGAGGTTAATGTGTGGTCCCAAGATTCTGCAGCTCTTCTTATGCGCTATCGTGTTACCTTCTTCTATCATGTCGTTACGTTTTATTCTTACTGGCGTTGCTATAGGAATTTTTTTTATCGTTTGTTCTTACCTTTCAGTCCTGTCCAAATGCTGTTTAGTCTGGTTGTCCCTAACTGTACTAAACTAACATGTTCTGGAAGTGAGTTGTTCCAGCCTGTTAGCTGTGTGACGTCATCAGCACCAGCTAGTGGAGATTTGTCGGTTGTGTAAGTTATGTTGGTGATAGTATCTACCCTGTGGTGGACGCCTCTTAATAAAGAAAATCTGGGTGACGTTGCAGAGTTGGTTTAGAAAGTTACGTAGCAGACTTTATTAATGTTATTTCGGGCTGGTCTGATTATGGTAATGTACTATATTGTGGGCTGATTGTCCACACTTTCCAAAGGATTTCCTCATGTCTCTTTTTATAACTGCACAGTTTATTTTTTGTCTTCTGGAGACAGATTTTTTTTGCCGCAATCACGATGGCTGAATGAGTGCGTTTGCTCTCCTGGTGGCCGTATTAATTAGGGTTATGGAAGTCATTGTTTTTAAGGTGTTATCTTGATCTTAGGCTCATAATTCTTTCCAAAAGGTTCCATGAAACTTCCAGAAAGGATATGGAGCGGTAGTACTTTGGGTCTGTTACTGGCTTTCCTGGTTTTAGTATCAATGTTACTCTGGCCTCTGTAAACCTTCGGTGAAAGTATCCTGTGTTTAGCATAGCAATGTAGATATTGAGAAGGTAATGAAGTCATTTTGGAGGCGGCATGTTGATTTGCTTCTTATCTTCTTTAAGTTTTCCTGAGAACGAGTTCTTGGTTGTCTGAAAGGCTGCTCGAAGTTTTTACAAGTAAATTACCAGTGAGAGTCAGTTGTGCGTGGAGAGTCGTGCTCAGTCTATGGTTTGGTGGGGATGTTTGTTTCTCTGTTCTGATCAGTCAATCATTTATTTCTTTTTCGTGTTCTTGGATATATTTTCTATTTTCTTCAGCCGTATTCTTGAACACTGTTTACCATGAGGTCATGAACTCTGTTGCTATAACTTGACCAGTGTACGTATGTCGCGGGGAAACATCACAGTACACCTTGTGAATAGTGTATGTCGTAGAGTAACATGAGAATACATCTAGTGACTAATGAACGTATGTCGTAGGGTTACAGCACGGTTAACTTCGTGACTACTGTATGTATGTCGTAAGGAAACATCGTAGTACTAGTGCACTATGTCGTGGGGTAACACCTAGTGACCAGTGCACTATGTCGTAGGGTAACACCTAGTGACCAGTGCACTATGTCGTAGGGTAACACCTAGTGACCAGTCCATCCATGGCTTGGGATGTCAGTATGGTAGGTTACGTGTGCGATAGGCTAACCTCTCACCAACTTCTATGATAACTACAGGACTGTAGCAATAATGTCGTGTCGGTAGGAACTAGTACATTATGTGTAGTGGGTGATCTCATGACTATAGTGAATGGATACGGAAAAGGAAAATTTCATTAATGTATTGACTGCCTAGCCACCGTGATGGTAGTGAGAGAGCGATGGAAGGAAGGGGAAACAATGTATCATTAAATGGGAATTCCAATGTGTATGATGGCTGCAGATGGGGGAAGGGGGGGGGGGGTTGTAATGGCAAGGTGGATATCAAGTGATGTGTGTGGTGCCAGAAATTGGAGGGGGTTCATTTAATAATGGGTTGGCATGTGGTGTGTGTGGTAGAGATGTTACATTGGTATGACGGTTGTGAGATGTGTATGGTAATGCAGAAAGGAGATATTGTAATGTGAAGTGAGTTTCTAAAACGGTAAGAAAGAGATATTTTATTAGATAAATCCTACTTCATTTTGCTCAGGGTGTCGAAATATACAGTAGACAGCATTAAGGATGATATGGATTCTCAATGGA
>NC_092286.1:19285540-19301681 GCF_036320965.1 Panulirus ornatus | reverse complement strand
AAAGTTACTTTGAATGGATAAGGAAAAAAAAGAAAAAATTTTCATACAAAAATTTTAAAGGGTCATTCGATGTACCTGTACAAACCTTTTTATCCTTTGGCCGCCCGATAAAGATCATGTAGAGAAATGTAGGTCTAGGAAGAAAAAGATTTTAGTAAGATAAAGGGGGCTTTTAATATGAAGAAGATGAGGGTGTACTAAAAGTAAAAGGTAGCGAAGATGAAGTGTAAGTAAATTTTATTCGTGTGTATGAACATGAATTTGTTGATCGAAGATAAAGGGGGGCTATTGTGTGAGTGAGAGATAGATGAAGTAAGAAAAAATGTAGTGAAAAGAACAGGGGCAGTGCGGTGAGAGTTTAGGACGATGAGGGTGATTTAAGATAAAGTATCGGGGAAAAGGACGGAGGAAAGTGTAGAAGTATAGGGTTTACGAAAGAAAGATAAGAGAGGGTTTGTGCACACCCTAAAGCTCAGGGCGTAGGTTAAAGGGGGTATTAGGAGTTTAGCAAAAGATGGGAACCAATAAAAATAGGGGAGGGAAGGAAAGAAGAATGGGGTCTGCCATTGGCTTTGTTACGCTTGATTGTTTAAAAGATGAAGGCACAGAGGACACTTTCCCCTCAGGACAGAAGTTGGGGCCTTTTATGATCAAAGGAGGTGTAGGGTTTGTTGGTGTGTGTGTGTGTGTGTGTGTGTGTTTAAATATATTTCAAAAGGGCCGAATGGCCAGACTCTTCTTATACAATTTTAATAAATTTATCAGATATTTTCTTATTTTACTTTTTTATTTTTTTTATTATATTTGTCGCTTTTCCCCCCGTTTGCGGGGTAGCGAAAGGAAACAGACGAAAGAAAGGGCCCGACCCCCCCCCATAACTGTATATAAAAAGCCCACACACGCAAAATACATACCACAAAGCTTTCTATGGTTTCCCCCAGACGCTTCACAGCCTTGATTAAATCCACTGACAGCCGTCCCCCGGTTTTTCCCATCGCTCCAATTCACTCTTTTCCCTTTGCCCTCCTTTACCCTCTCTGTTCAGGCCCGATATACTCCCTCAAGTTTTCTATGGTTTCCCCCAGACGTTTCACAGCCTTGTTCAATCCGACAGCACGTCCCCCCGGTATACCACATCGCTAAATTTCACTCTATTCCTTCCCTCCTTTCCCCTCCTGCATTTTTCAGGCCCCATCACAAAAACTTTTTCACTCCATCTTTCCACTCCAATGTGGTCTCCCTTTCCCTCGTTCCCCCCCCCCGACAATTTAAAACCTCTTGTCACTTTTCTCATATTCTCTCCCTGTCCAAAAAACTTCAAAACCCTCTTCTGCTCTCTCAACACGCTCTTTTTATTTCCCCACATCTCTCTTTCCCTTTTTTTTTTTTTTTTTTTTTACTCCCCGATCAAACCACCTCACCCCAAAATTGTCCTCAAAATTCATTTTCCACACATCCATCCCCTGCGCACAACTCTACCATAGCCCCCGCCCGCAACCCTACAAAAATTTTTGGGGAACCCCTATTCCTTCAAACATGCCCATTTTTTGCTTTCCCAGATAAAGTTTCCCCAACCACACATTCTTCAAGGCCCCCGAATTTTCGCCACCCCCCCACCCTATATCCACTTCCGCTTCCATGGTTCCATCCGCTGCCAGATCCACTCCCAGATATCTAAAACACTTCACTTCCTCCAGTTTTTCTCCATTCAAACTCACCTCCCAATTGACTTGACCCTCAACCCTACTGTACCTAATAACCTTGCTCTTATTCACATTTACTCTTAACTTTCTTCTTCCACACACTTTACCAAACTCAGTCACCAGCTTCTGCAGTTTCTCACATGAATCAGCCACCAGCGCTGTATCATCAGCGAACAACAACTGACTCACTTCCCAAGCTCTCTCATCCCCAACAGACTTCATACTTGCCCCTCTTTCCAAAACTCTTGCATTTACCTCCCTAACAACCCCATCCATAAACAAATTAAACAACCATGGAGACATCACACACCCCTGCCGCAAACCTACATTCACTGAGAACCAATCACTTTCCTCTCTTCCTACACGTACACATGCCTTACATCCTCGATAAAAACTTTTCACTGCTTCTAACAACTTTCCTCCCACACCATATATTCTTAATACCTTCCACAGAGCATCTCTATCAACTCTATCATATGCCTTCTCCAGATCCATAAATGCTACATACAAATCCATTTGCTTTTCTAAGTATTTCTCACATACATTCTTCAAAGCAAACACCTGATCCACACATCCTCTACCACTTCTGAAACCACACTGCTCTTCCCCAATCTGATGCTCTGTACATGCCTTCACCCTCTCAATCAATACCCTCCCATATAATTTACCAGGAATACTCAACAAACTTATACCTCTGTAATTTGAGCACTCACTCTTATCCCCTTTGCCTTTGTACAATGGCACTATGCACGCATTCCGCCAATCCTCAGGCACCTCACCATGAGTCATACATACATTAAATAACCTTACCAACCAGTCAACAATACAGTCACCCCCTTTTTTAATAAATTCCACTGCAATACCATCCAAACCTGCTGCCTTGCCGGCTTTCATCTTCCGCAAAGCTTTCACTACCTCTTCTCTGTTTACCAAATCATTTTCCCTAACCCTCTCACTTTGCACACCACCTCGACCAAAACACCCTATATCTGCCACTCTATCATCAAACACATTCAACAAACCTTCAAAATACTCACTCCATCTCCTTCTCACATCACCACTACTTGTTATCACCTCCCCATTTGCGCCCTTCACTGAAGTTCCCATTTGCTCCCTTGTCTTACGCACTTTATTTACCTCCTTCCAGAACATCTTTTTATTCTCCCTAAAATTTAATGATACTCTCTCACCCCAACTCTCATTTGCCCTTTTTTTCACCTCTTGCACCTTTCTCTTGACCTCCTGTCTCTTTCTTTTATACATCTCCCACTCAATTGCATTTTTTCCCTGCAAAAATCGTCCAAATGCCTCTCTCTTCTCTTTCACTAATACTCTTACTTCTTCATCCCACCACTCACTACCCTTTCTAATCAACCCACCTCCCACTCTTCTCATGCCACAAGCATCTTTTGCGCAATCCATCACTGATTCCCTAAATACATCCCATTCCTCCCCCACTCCCCTTACTTCCATTGTTCTCACCTTTTTCCATTCTGTACTCAGTCTCTCCTGGTACTTCCTCACACAGGTCTCCTTCCCAAGCTCACTTACTCTCACCACCCTCTTCACCCCAACATTCACTCTTCTTTTCTGAAAACCCATACAAATCTTCACCTTAGCCTCCACAAGATAATGATCAGACATCCCTCCAGTTGCACCTCTCAGCACATTAACATCCAAAAGTCTCTCTTTCGCACGCCTGTCAATTAACACGTAATCCAATAACGCTCTCTGGCCATCTCTCCTACTTACATAAGTATACTTATGTATATCTCGCTTTTTAAACCAGGTATTCCCAATCATCAGTCCTTTTTCAGCACATAAATCTACAAGCTCTTCACCATTTCCATTTACAACACTGAACACCCCATGTATACCAATTATTCCCTCAACTGCCACATTACTCACCTTTGCATTCAAATCACCCATCACTATAACCCGGTCTCGTGCATCAAAACCACTAACACACTCATTCAGCTGCTCCCAAAACACTTGCCTCTCATGATCTTTCTTCTCATGCCCAGGTGCATATGCACCAATAATCACCCACCTCTCTCCATCAACTTTCAGTTTTACCCATATTAATCGAGAATTTACTTTCTTACATTCTATCACATACTCCCACAACTCCTGTTTCAGGAGTATTGCTACTCCTTCCCTTGCTCTTGTCCTCTCACTAACCCCTGACTTTACTCCCCAGACATTCCCAAACCACTCTTCCCCTTTACCCTTGAGCTTCGTTTCACTCAGAGCCAAAACATCCAGGTTCCTTTCCTCAAACATACTACCTATCTCTCCTTTTTTCACATCTTGGTTACATCCACACACATTTAGGCACCCCACTCTGAGCCTTCGAGGAGGATGAGCACTCCCCGCGTGACTCCTTCTTCTGTTTCCCATTTTAGAAAGTTAATACAAGGAGGGGAGGATTTTCCCGGCCCCCCGCTCCCGTCCCCCTCAGTCGCTTTCTACGACACGCGAGGAATACGTTTGGGGAAATATTCTTTCACCCCCATCCCAGGGATAATATACATATAATTATACATATACACATACACACACATACACATACATACGCACATATACACACACACACACATAAAATATATAAAACATATAAAAATGTAGAAACAATTTAGAAAACTGAAACTTCTAGCTTGAAATGAATGAAAAAATGAATGTCACATAATGGTTAAACCCCTGGGATGGAAAAAGGAAATGTATAATTTTTTTTATACAAACGTCAAACGTCAAACGTCAAACGTCAAACTTTCAACTGCTATTGACGTCTCTTTATCTATTATTGTATATACCTGGGCGGCTATGGTCATCGTCAGGTTTTGTCATAACATCAACTCGGTGATGAGCGAGGGTAAGGTGGTGTAGGGGGTGGTTTGATATTATTGCGGGAAGTGACAGTTTTGAAGGCTCCCCTCCCCCCAAAACACACACACACACACACACACACACACATACAATCACACACGCACACATACACACACACACTTACACACAAATTTTGTCTTTTCATGTTCCATACAGACGTTATAGATCATGTTAGTGTTAAGTGTAATGTCATCAAGAGTGCTGACAAGAGTGATACAAAGGAATACAAATGATGACGTATGTACAGCAGTAATCACATGGTGCACATGTTGGCACGCAGGTTGGTGTTGTCCAGTGCTGTTAATCGCTGCTACTGATGTGTGTATTGACACGGTTGTGGTCTCTTCCCCTGCCATGTGGGTAGTGTGGATGGGGACCACATTATGGTAACCATCTTGTAGTGGCCATATTGTACGAGCATCGTCACGGTGACGTGAGTACACACAGTTCCCCATGTGACTGCTCCACCTCCTGCTCGTCATAGTGACGCTGGTACAGACACTTCCACTCGTCACTGCTCCACCTCCTGCTCGTCATAGTGACGCTGGTACAGACACTTCCACTCGTCACTGCTCCACTTCCTGCTCGTCATAGTGACGCTTGTACACACGGTTCCACTCATCACTGCTTTATCTTCGGTTCATCACGAGGATGCGGGTGCAGACAGCTCCACTCGTCACTGTTCCACCAACGGCTCCTCACGGTAACGCAGGTAAAGACAGTTATATTCATTGTTGCCCGACTTCCGGCTCGTGATGGCGACGCGGGCTCATATAAGCTCTCAGGTTACTGTCCACCTCCGTCTCGTGACGGTGGTACGTGTACAGACAGTTCCTCTCGTCACTGACCCATCTCTGGTTCGTCATGGTGACGCGGGATCAGTTATACACGTAACTGTTCTACCTCCAACTCGTCACAGTGATGCGAGTTGTGACAGTCTACTCGTCACTGTTCCACATCCTAGTTGTTACGCTGACAGGGCCACAGACAGTGCCACACATCACTGCTCACACTCCATATTATCACTATCAAGTGTGACCAGACAGTTCCATCCGCCACTGCTCCACCTGTGGCTCGTCTTGGTACAGACAGTTTAACTCTTCACTACCACACCTCCGGGTCATCACGGTGACACTGGTATAAACAGTTCACTAGTCACTGCTCCACCTCCGACTCCTCTTGCCATGTTCGCTGTGTTAGTGTCCTTGTTCGTGTAACGTGTGTGTGTGTGTGTGTGTGTGTGTGTGTGTGTGTGTGTGTGTGTTGATATGTACGTTTATGTTGTGCCATGTTAGCATTCTTGACTGTGTTGCTTTGTGACGTGTTACTATCCCGGCTGTGTTGTACTGTAGCGGTGCTGGAACATATGTTATTTAACTTCCCAAGGTGTAGTGTATTGAGTTAGTGTTCCAAGATCTCTTGTGCTAACATAATGTGTCTATGTCCCTTGTGTTTCTAGTGTCCTTAGGTGAGTTGTGTCAGAGTCCACGGCTGGATCACATTATACTAGTATCGTCTGCTGTGCGTTTGTTGTCTTCTGTGTGATGTTCACATCCCTCTTTGTGTTATGTTCTGTTAGTGTCTCCAACTGTTTTACATTTCGTCAGTATTCTCTGTTGTGTCGGGTTATGCTTGATTCCCCGGATGTCTTAGTTTATCGTTGTGTTTCTAGCTGTGTAGTGTTGGTCTATCTGACTGCATTATACTGAGAGTATTTTCCACTGTATTGAGCGTCACTAATATGTTGTGTAGCGTAGGTGCCTCCAGTTATGTTGTATTCTTTAAAATTGGATATGCTGTACTACATTAGTGCCCCGCTATGCTATGTTGTATTGTGTGTCTTCATTAAGGGGATTTCAATTTTGTTTTGTAGTATGATGCCCTGCTGTGCTCTCTTGAGCATGGTTGGTGGTGTCCCGCCTGTTGTGTTCGTACTGCCTAATGTGTTATTTGTGCTGTTTATTGTTGTCACCAGTAGTGTATAACACACACACACACACACACACACAAACACTTAACCACACACACACACACACACACACACACACACACACATACACACTCACACACACACACACACACACACACACACACACACACACACACACACACACACACACACACACACACACACAACCAACTTAAGCCAATTACCCGTTTATCAACAAGCGTCGAGGGTCGGATGAGCAGACAGGATTTGGTTGTGGGCCGCCCCCACGCCCACGATTAGACTCCATGCAGGCCCACCCTCGTGCGGGGCTCTGCTGATCATGGTCAGTGAGTTTGTATATATATATATATATATATATATATATATATATATATATATATATATATATATATTATATATATATATATATATATATAATCCTCCCCTCTCTCTTTTTTTTTTTTTTTTTAATTTTCCAAAAGAAGGAACAGAGGGGGCCAGGTGAGGATATTCCAAAAAAGGCCCAGTCCTCTGTTCTTAACGCTACCTCGCTATCGCGGGAAATGGCGAATAGTATGAAAAAAAAAAAAAATATATATATATATATATATATATATATATATATATATATATTTTATCTTTTTTTTTTATACTTTGTCGCTGTCTCCCGCGTTTGCGAGGTAGCGCAAGGAATCAGACGAAAGAAATGGCCCAACCCCCCCCCCCCCATACACATGTATATACATACGTCCACACACGCAAATATACATACCTACACAGCTTTCCATGGTTTACCCCAGACGCTTCACATGCCTTGATTCAATCCACTGACAGCACGTCAACCCCGGTATACCACATCGCTCCAATTCACTCTATTCCTTGCCCTCCTTTCACCCTCCTGCATGTTCAGGCCCCGATCACACAAAATCTTTTTCACTCCATCTTTCCACCTCCAATTTGGTCTCCCTCTTCTCCTTGCTCCCTCCACCTCCGACACATATATCCTCTTGGTCAATCTTTCCTCACTCATCCTCTCCATGTGCCCAAACCACTTCAAAACACCCTCTTCTGCTCTCTCAACCACGCTCTTTTTATTTCCACACATCTCTCTTACCCTTACGTTACTCACTCGATCAAACCACCTCACACCACACATTGTCCTCAAACATCTCATTTCCAGCACATCCATCCTCCTGCGCACAACTCTATCCATAGCCCACGCCTCGCAACCATACAACATTGTTGGAACCACTATTCCTTCAAACATACCCATTTTTGCTTTCCGAGATAATGTTCTCGACTTCCACACATTCTTCAAGGCCCCCAGAATTTTCGCCCCCTCCCCCACCCTATGATCCACTTCCGCTTCCATGGTTCCATCCGCTGCCAGATCCACTCCCAGATATCTAAAACACTTCACTTCCTCCAGTTTTTCTCCATTCAAACTCACCTCCCAATTGACTTGACCCTCAACCCTACTGTACCTAATAACCTTGCTCTTATTCACATTTACTCTTAACTTTCTTCTTCCACACACTTTACCAAACTCAGTCACCAGCTTCTGCAGTTTCTCACATGAATCAGCCACCAGCGCTGTATCATCAGCGAACAACAACTGACTCACTTCCCAAGCTCTCTCATCCCCAACAGACTTCATACTTGCCCCTCTTTCCAAAACTCTTGCATTTACCTCCCTAACAACCCCATCCATAAACAAATTAAACAACCATGGAGACATCACACACCCCTGCCGCAAACCTACATTCACTGAGAACCAATATATATATATATATATATATATATATATATATATATATATATATATATATATATATATATATATATATATATATATATATATATATATATATATATATTACCTTTAAAACTATACGTTTCTTTCGTAAGTCTTTTGTTTTACAGTTGTCTTTCATCATCTTCTCTTTGTAAGCGTATTCTATACATCTGGGAACACTTGGTTAAAACAGTATAGAACACATGAGCAAAACATTTAAGAAGAGCAAACTTATTTTCCTTTACCTCATTCACGAGAGTTTTTAGATATATTGAAAGTTTGGTACATATTGACAAGCTAGTCTACGTGCTCGAGGCAAGTGTTTGATAAGTCATTCCTGTTAGTCACACTTTATGTTGTGTCTTTGAACCTCAGTTATTAAAGCGAGTGCTGGTGACACCACACACCAGCACAACACATGTGGCACCAGCAGGTACTGGCAAGGTCGTCCTCTGGTGCTTGATACAGCCGCTGTCACAGCTATATTGCTGCTGTTGCTGCTGCCTGACACACTGCCACCTACAGCAACTCACGCATAATGGAATATATTGTGAATATATATTTACGTTTCATGCAAGTGTCTTCCTTCACTAAGTTTGAAAGAACAAAATGATAATCAGAAATAACGTTCTTGATAACGTTGATTATGTGAAGATAGAGTTAATCTATATCTTTGAATTAAACTTATCCATTCGTAAATAAGTATAATGTGAGCTATGAAAGACTCATATATATATATATATATATATATATATATATATATATATATATATATATATATATATATATATATATATATATATATATATATATATATATATATATATATATATATATATGCATATATATATATATATATATATATATATATATATATATATATATATATATATATATATATATATATATATATATATTTTCTTATTTTATTGCTTTGTCACTGTCTCCCCGTTTGCGAGGTAGCGCAAGGAAACAGACGAAAGAAATGGCCCAACCCACCCCCATACACATGTATATACATACGTCCACACACGCAAATATACATACCTACACAGCTTTCCATGGTTTACCCCAGACGCTTCACATGCCCTGATTCAATCCACTGACAGCACGTCAACCCCGGTATACCACATCGATCCAATTCACTCTATCCCTTGCCCTCCTTTCGCCCTCCTGCATGTTCAGGCCCCGATCACATAAAATCTTTTTCACTCCATCTTTCCACCTCCAATTTGGTCTCCCACTTCTCCTCGTTCCCTCCACCTCCGACACATATATCCTCTTGGTCAATCTTTCCTCACTCATTCTCTCCATGTGCCCAAACCATTTCAAAACACCCTCTTCTGCTCTCAATCACGCTCTTTTTATTTCCACACATCTCTCTTACCCTTACATTACTTACTCGATCAAACCACCTAACACCACACATTGTCCTCAAACATCTCATTTCCAGCACATCCATCCTCCTGCGCACAACTCTATCCATAGCCAACGCCTCGCAACCATACAATATTGTTGGAACCACTATTCCTTCAAACATGCCCATTTTTGCTTTACGAGATAATGTTCACGACTTCCACACATTCTTCAAGGCCCCCTCCCCCAACCTATTATCCACTTCCGCTTCCATGGTTCCATCCGCTGCCAGATCCACTCCCAGATATCTAAAACACTTTACTTCCTCCAGTTTTTCTCCATTCAAACTTACC
This sequence comes from Panulirus ornatus, assembly GCF_036320965.1. Taxonomy (NCBI): domain Eukaryota; kingdom Metazoa; phylum Arthropoda; class Malacostraca; order Decapoda; family Palinuridae; genus Panulirus; species Panulirus ornatus. The sequence goes on along the minus strand of NC_092286.1, from coordinate 19,291,658 downwards.
TCCCAATTGACTTGACCCTCAACTCTACTGTACCTAATAACCTTGCTCTTATTCACATTTACTCTTAACTTTCTTCTTTCACACACTTTACCAAACTCAGTCACCAGCTTCTGCAGTTTCTCACATGAATCAGCCACCAGCGCTGTATCATCAGCGAACAACAACTGACTCACTTCCCAAGCTCTCTCATCCACAACAGACTTCATACTTGACCCTCTTTCCAAAACTCTTGCATTCACCTCCCTAACAACCCCATCCATAAACAAATTAAACAACCATGGAGACATCACACACCCCTGCGCAAACCTACATTCACTGAGAACCAATCACTTTCCTCTCTTCCTACACGTACACATGCCTTACATCCTCGATAAAAACTTTTCACTGCTTCTAACAACTTGCCTCCCACACCATATATTCTTAATACCTTCCACAGAGCATCTCTATCAACTCTATCATATGCCTTCTCCAGATCCATAAATGCTACATACAAATCCATTTGCTTTTCTAAGTATTTCTCACATACATTCTTCAAAGCAAACACCTGATCCACACATCCTCTACCACTTCTGAAACCACACTGCTCTTCCCCAGTCTGATGCTCTGTACATGCCTTCACCCTCTCAATCAATACCTTCCCATATAATTTACCAGGAATACTCAACAAACTTATACCTCTGTAATTTGAGCACCCACTCTTATCCCCGTTGCCTTTGTACAATGGCACCATGCACGCATTCCGCCAATCCTCAGGCACCTCACCATGAGTCATACATACATTAAATAACCTTAGCAACCAGTCAATAATACAGTCACCCCCTTTTTTAATAAATTCCACTGCAATACCATCCAAACCTGCTGCCTTACCGGCTTTCATCTTCCGCAAAGCTTTTACTACCTCCTCTCTGTTTACCAAATCATTTTCCCTAACCCTCTCACTTTGCACACCACCTCGACCAAAACACCCTATATCTGCCACTCTATCATCAAACACATTCAACAAACCTTCAAAATACTCACTCCATCTCCTTCTCACATCACCACTACTTGTTATCACCTCCCCATCTGCGCCCTTCACTGAAGTTCCCATTTGCTCCCTTGTCTTACGCACTTTATTTACCTCCTTCCAGAACATCTTTTTATTCTCCCTAAACTTTAATGATACTCTCTCACCCCAACTCTCATTTGCCCTCTTTTTCACCTCTTGCACCTTTCTCTTGACCTCCTGTCTCTTTCTTTTATACATCTCCCACTCAATTGCATTTTTTCCCTGCAAAAATCGTCCAAATCTTCTCTTTCACTAATAATCTTACTTCTTCATCCCACCACTCACTACCCTTTCTAATCAACCCACCTCCCACTCTTCTCATGCCACAAGCATCTTTTGCGCAATCCGTCACTGATTCCCTAAATACATCCCATTCCTCCCCCACTCCCCTTACTTCCATTGTTCTCACCTTTTTCCATTCTGTACTCAGTCTCTCCTGGTACTTCCTCACACAAGTCTCCTTCCCAAGCTCACTTACTCTCACCACCCTCTTCACCCCAACATTTACTCTTCTTTTCTGAAAACCCATACAAATCTTCACCTTCGCCTCCACAAGATAATGAACAGACATCTCTCCAGTTGCACCTCTCAGCACATTAACATCCAAAAGTCTCTCTTTCGCGCGCCTGTCAATTAACACGTAATCAATTAACGCTCTCTGGCCATCTCTCCTACTTACATACGTATACTTATGTATATGTCGCTTTTTAAACCAGGTATTCCCAATCACCAGTCCTTTTTCAGCACATAAATCTGCAAGCTCTTCACCATTTCCATTTACAACACTGAACACCCCATGTATACCAATTATTCCCTCAACTGTCACATTACTCACCTTTGCATTCAAATCACCCATCACTGTAACCCGGTCTCGTGCATCAAAACCACTAGCACACTCATTCAGCTGCTCTCAAAACACTTGCCTCTCATGATCTTTCTTCTCATGCCCAGGTGCATATGCACCAATAATCACCCATCTCTCTCCATCAACTTTCAGTTTTACCCATATTAATCGAGAATTTACTTTCTTACATTCTATCACATACTCCCACAACTATTTCAGGAGTACTGCTACTCCTTCCCTTGCTCTTGTCCTCTCACTAACCCCTGACTTTACTCCCAAGACATTCCCAAACCACTCTTCCCCTTTACCCTTGAGCTTCGTTTCACTCAGAGCCAAAACATCCAGGTTCCTTTCCTCAAACATACTACCTATCTCTCCTTTTTTCACATCTTGGTTACATCCACACACATTTAGACACTCCAGTCTGAGCCTTCGAGGAGGATGAGCACTCCCCGCGTGACTCCTTCTTCTGTTTCCCATTTTAGAAAGTTAAAAAAATACAAGGAGGGGAGGATTTCTGGCCCCCCGCTCCCGTCCCCTCTAGTCGCCTACTACGACACGCGAGGAATGCGTGGGAAGTATTCTTTCACCCCTATCCCCAGGGATAATATATATATATATATATATACATACACATATACATACACATACATACATACATACATATATGTATGTATATGGGAACTTCAGTGAAGGGCGCAAATGGGGAGGTGATAACAAGTAGTGGTGATGTGAGAAGGAGATGGAGTGAGTATTTCGAAGGTTTGTTGAATGTGTTTGATGATAGAGTGGCAGATATAGGGTGTGTTGGTCGAGGTGGTGTGCAAAGTGAGAGGGTTAGGGAAAATGATTTGGTAAACAGAGAAGAGGTAGTGAAAGCTTTGCGGAAGATGAAAGCCGGCAAGGCAGCAGGTTTGGATGGTATTGCAGTGGAATTTATTAAAAAAGGGGGATGACTGTATTGTTGACTGGTTAGTAAGGTTATTTAATGTATGTATGACTCATGGTGAGGTGCCTGAGGATTGGCGGAATGCGTGCATAGTGCCATTGTACAAAGGCAAAGGGGATAAGAGTGAGTGCTCAAATTACAGAGGTATAAGTTTGTTGAGTATTCCTGGTAAATTATATGGGAGGGTATTGATTGAGAGGGTGAAGGCATGTACAGAGCATCAGATTAGGGAAGAGCAGTGTGGTTTCAGAAGTGGTAGAGGATGTGTGGATCAGGTGTTTGCTTTGAAGAATGTATGTGAGAAATACTTAGAAAAGCAAATGGATTTGTATGTAGCATTTATGGATCTGGAGAAGGCATATGATAGAGTTGATAGAGATGCTCTGTGGAAGGTATTAAGAATATATGGTGTGGGAGGCAAGTTGTTAGAAGCAGTGAAAAGTTTTTATCGAGGATGTAAGGCATGTGTACGTGTAGGAAGAGAGGAAAGTGATTGGTTCTCAGTGAATGTAGGTTTGCGGCAGGGGTGTGTGATGTCTCCATGGTTGTTTAATTTGTTTATGGATGGGGTTGTTAGGGAGGTAAATGCAAGAGTTTTGGAAAGAGGGGCAAGTATGAAGTCTGTTGGGGATGAGAGAGCTTGGGAAGTGAGTCAGTTGTTGTTCGCTGATGATACAGCGCTGGTGGCTGATTCATGTGAGAAACTGCAGAAGCTGGTGACTGAGTTTGGTAAAGTGTGTGGAAGAAGAAAGTTAAGAGTAAATGTGAATAAGAGCAAGGTTATTAGGTACAGTAGGGTTGAGGGTCAAGTCAATTGGGAGGTGAGTTTGAATGGAGAAAAACTGGAGGAAGTGAAGTGTTTTAGATATCTGGGAGTGGATCTGGCAGCGGATGGAACCATGGAAGCGGAAGTGGATCATAGGGTGGGGGAGGGGGCGAAAATTCTGGGAGCCTTGAAGAATGTGTGGAAGTCGAGAACATTATCTCGGAAAGCAAAAATGGGTATGTTTGAAGGAATAGTGGTTCCAACAATGTTGTATGGTTGCGAGGCGTGGGCTATGGATAGAGTTGTGCGCAGGAGGATGGATGTGCTGAAATTGAGATGTTTGAGGACAATGTGTGGTGTGAGGTGGTTTGATCGAGTGAGTAACGTAAGGGTAAGAGAGATGTGTGGAAATAAAAAGAGCGTGGTTGAGAGAGCAGAAGAGGGTGTTTTGAAGTGGTTTGGGCACATGGAGAGGATGAGTGAGGAAAGATTGACCAAGAGGATATATGTGTCGGAGGTGGAGGGAACAAGGAGAAGAGGGAGACCAAATTGGAGGTGGAAAGATGGAGTGAAAAAGATTTTGCGTGATCGGGGCCTGAACATGCAGGAGGGTGAAAGGAGGGCAAGGAATAGAGTGAATTGGAGCGATGTGGTATACTGGGGCTGACGTGCTGTCAGTGGATTGAATCAAGGCATGTGAAGCGTCTGGGTAAACCATGGAAAGCTGTGTAGGTATGTATATTTGCGTGTGTGGACGTATGTATATACATGTGTATGGGGGGGGGTTGGGCCATTTCTTTCGTCTGTTTCCTTGCGCTACCTCGCAAACGCGGGTGACAGCGACAAAGTATAAAAAAAAAAAAAAATATATATATATATATATATATATATATATATATATATATATATATATATATATATATATATATATATATATATATATATATATATATATATATGTATATATATATATATTATCCCTGGGGATAGGGGATTAAGAATACTTCCCACGTATTCCCTGCGTGTCTTAGAAGGCGACTAAAAGGGGAGGGAGCGGGAGGCTGGAAATCCTCCCCTCTCATTTTTTTCTTTTTTTTCCAAAAGAAGGAACAGAGGGGGCCAGGTGAGGATATTCCAAAAAAAGCCCAGTCCTCTGTTCTTAACGCTACCTCGCTAACGCGGGAAATGGCGAATAGTTTAAAAGAAAGAAATATATAAATATATATATATATATATATATATATATATATATATATATATATATATATATATATATATATATATATATATATATATATATATATATATGAGTCTTTCATAGCTCACATTATACTTATCTACGAATGGATAAGTTTAATTCAAAGACATAGATTAACTCTATCTTCACGTAATCAACGTTATCAATAACGTTATTTCTGATTTATCATTTTGTTCTTTCATACTTAGTGAAGGAAGACACTTGCACGAAACGTAAATATATATTCACAATATATTCCATTATGCGTGAGTTGCTGTAGGTGGCAGTGTGTCAGGCAGCAGCAACAGCAGCAATATAGCTGTGACAGCGGCTGTATCAAGCACCAGAGGACGACCTTGCCAGTACCTGCTGGTGCCACATGTGTTGTGCTGGTGTGTGGTGTCACCTGCACTCGCTTTAATAACTGAGATTCAAAGACACAACATAAAGTGTGACTAACATGAATGACTTATCAAACACTTGCCTCGGGCACGTAGACTAGCTTGTCGATATGTACCAAACTTTCAATGTATCTAAAAACTCTCGTGAATGAAGTAAAGAGAAATAAGTTTGCTCTTCTTAAATGTTTTGCTTATGTGTTCTATACTCTTTTGACCAAGTGTTCCCAGATGTATAGGATACGGTCTGTGTACAGTGTTTGACTTTCCAATTCTAAAGAAAACGTGTTCCACTGGTACATGTGGTAAGAAAACAAAATCCTCATCATACTTCACGGTTGTATTACTGTTTTTCTTTGTACCAGCAGGGAATACATTGGGTCACCTTCTACCTCTGCCTGTACATAGATTTTTCCCCATAGAACACTATATCTTCCAGTCTTTTATGTGATATGGTCTTACCCACGCGTTTCTATTTTCAAATGTTTTCAATGAGAGTTCAAAAGATGATTTCATGTTTCACTTTTATTCAGTCCATTCTACATCCCCTCGCATCAGTAATTCTCCAAACCTTTATCATTAAATTTCTCATTCTATATAAAATTACGCTTTCTTAAAGCTTCCTCATGTTGTACTTAGACACAATCTTTTTTGTACAAAACTTGAACCAAGCAGGAATTCATCTAGGTGAAAATCTGAAAGAAGAAATGTAGCCACAAAGGTATTAATGGTTACCTCATAATTGTGGAATTTATAAGTGGAATAACTAAAACTGATTGGAAAGAACTTAACATGGCATTCACGTCATGTCGGTGAGTCTCAGTACTTTACACAAAGTGTAAAGTGCTTCGATAATTAATGTTGTGATCCTCCAAA
>NC_092286.1:19274855-19285440 GCF_036320965.1 Panulirus ornatus | reverse complement strand
CCATATTATCACTATCAAGTGTGACCAGACAGTTCCATCCGGCGCTGCTCCACCTGTGGCTCGTCATGGTACAGACCGTTTAACTCTTCACTACCACACCTCCAGGTCATCACGGTGACACTGATATAAACAGGTCACTAGTCACTGCTCCACCTCCGACTCCTCTTGCCATGTTCGCTGTGTTAGTGTCCTTGTTCGTGTAACGTGTGTGTGTGTGTGTGTGTGTGTGTGTGTGTGTGTGCGTGTGTGTGTGTGTGTGTTGCTATGTACGTTTATGTTGTGCCATGTTAGCATTCTTGACTGTGTTGCTTTGTGACGTGTTACTATCCCGGCTGTGTTGTACTGTAGCGGTGCTGGAGCACATGTTATTTAACTTCCTAAGGTGTAGTGTACTGAGTTAGTGTTCCAAGATCTCTTGTGGTAACATAATGTGTCTATGTCCCTTGTGTTTCTAGTGTCCTTAGGTGAGTTGTGTCAGAGTCCACGGCTGGATCACATTATACTAGTGTCGTCTGCTGTGCGTTTGTTGTCTTCTGTGTGATGTTCACATCCCTCTTTGTGTTATGTTCTGTTAGTGTCTCCAACTGTTTTACATTTCGTCAGTATTCTCTGTTGTGTCGGGTTATGCTTGATTCCCCGGATGTCTTAGTTTATCGTTGTGTTTCTAGCTGTGTAGTGTTGGTCTATCTGACTGCATTATACTGAGAGTATTTTCCACTGTATTGAGCGTCACTAATATGTTGTGTAGTGTAGGTCCCTCCAGTTATGTTGTATTCTTTAAAATTGGATATGCTGTACTACATTAGTGCCCCGCTATGCTATGTTGTATTGTGTGTCTTCATTAAGGGGATTTCAATTTTGTTTTGTAGTATGATGCCCTGCTGTGCTCTCTTGAGCATGGTTGGTGGTGTCCCGCCTTGTTATGTTCGTACTGCCTAATGTGTTATTTGTGCTGTTTATTGTTGTCACCAGTAGTGTGTAACACACATATAGAAAAACTGGAGGAAGTGAAGTGTTTTAGATATCTGGGAGTGGATCTGGCAGCGGATGGAACCATGGAAGCGGAAGTGGATCATAGGGTGGGGGAGGGGGCGAAAATCCTGGGAGCCTTGAAGAATGTGTGGAAGTCGAGAACATTATCTCGGAAAGCAAAAATGGGTATGTTTGAAGGAATAGTGGTTCCAACAATGTTGTGTGGTTGCGAGGCGTGGGCTATGGATAGAGTTGTGCGCAGGAGGATGGATGTGCTGGAAATGAGATGTTTGAGGACAATGTGTGGTGTGAGGTGGTTTGATCGAGTAAGTAAGGTAAGGGTAAGAGAGATGTGTGGAAATAAAAAGAGCGTGGTTGAGAGAGCAGAAGAGGGTGTTTTGAAATGGTTCGGGCACATGGAGAGAATGAGTGAGGAAAGATTGACCAAGAGAATATATGTGTCGGAGGTGGAAGGAACGAGGAGAATAGGGAGACCAAATTGGAGGTGGAAAGATGGAGTGAAACAGATTTTGTGTGATCGGGGCCTGAACATGGAGGAGGGTGAAAGGAGGGCAAGGAATAGAGTGAATTGGAGCGATGTGGTATACCGGGGTTGACGTGCTGTCAGTGGAGTGAATCAAGGCATGTGAAGCGACTGGGGTAAACCATGGAAAGCTGTGTAGGTATGTATATTTGCGTGTGTGGACGTATGTATATACATGTGTATGGGGGTGGGTTGGGCCATTTCTTTCGTCTGTTTCCTTGCGCTACCTCGGAAACGCGGGAGACAGCGACAAAGCAAAAAAAAAAAAAAAAAAAAAAATATATATATATATATATGAGTCTTTCATAGCTCACATTATACTTATTTACGAATGGATAAGTTTAATTCAAAGATATAGATTAACTCTATCTTCACATAATCAACGTTATCATGAACGTTATTTCTGATTTATCATTTTGTTCTTTCATACTTAGTGAAGGAAGACACTTGCATGAAACGTAAATATATATTCACAATATATTCCATTATGCGTGAGTTGCTGTAGGTGGCAGTGTGTCAGGCAGCAGCAACAGCAGCAATACAGCTGTGACAGCGGCTGTATCAAGCACCAGAGGACGACCTTGCCAGTACCTGCTGGTGCCGCACGTGTTGTGCTGGTGTGTGGTGTCACCTGCACTCGCTTTAATAACTGAGATTCAAAGACACAACATAAAGTGTGACTAACATGAATGGCTTATCAAACACTTGCCTCGAGCACGTAGACTAGCTTGTCAATATGTACCAAACTTTCAATATATCTAAACACTCTCGTGAATGAGGTAAAGGAAAATAAGTTTGCTCTTCTTAAATGTTTTGCTCATGTATTCTATACTGTTTTAACCAAGTGTTCCCAGAGGTATAGAATACGCTTACAAAGAGATGATGAAAGACAACTGTAAAACAAAAGACTTACGAAAGAAACGTATAGTTTTAAAGGTTGTTTGATAGGGGGAATTTCAAAGAAAAACCGACATGCAATTAAATTAGGTTTTTTACAGCTTTGGAAGGTATCCTTGGATCCATGTTGTAATCCTTAACTTTTCTGCTCATCCCAGTACAGGTAATGATGACATGGAGAAGAACCTTAAATATCATCCCAGTTCAATAAATGATAATTCAGGCTCACGTCGAATCTGAATTGTATTACGATAGATACAGGAATATCACAGGTACTTACGTTGTTACTTTCTGTATCTAGTATATCGTGTGTGTATTGTGTGAGACCATCACGGTTACTTACCATCATCAGAGATCATAGTGCTTAATATATACCTTCAGCCAGTACAAACCCGTCTGTAAAGTCTCTGTCGAATGTATGACGAGTGACCACAAACCTCGGGCTCACTGGTCATATTGGAGGTAGTAGGGTGGGGGATGAAATATGACCACAGAAGACCACGTGAGAGAGAGAGAGAGAGAGAGAGAGAGAGAGAGAGAGAGAGAGAGAGAGAGAGAGAGAGAGAGAGAGAGAGAGAGAGAGAGAGAGGGGGGGCGAGACCAGTTGCCTCGGTATGTGTACAGTGTTTGACTTTCCAATTCTAAAGAAAACGTGTTGCACTGGTACATGTGGCAAGAAAACAAAATCCTCATCATACTTCACGGTTGTATTACTGTTTTTCTTTGTACCAGCAGGGAATACATTGGGTCACCTTCTACCTCTGCCTATACATAGATTTTTCCCCGTAAAACTCTATATCTTCCAGTCTTTAATGTGATATGGTCTTACCCACGCGTTTCTATTTTCAAATGTTTTCAATGAGAGTTCAAAAGATGATTTCATGTTTCGCTTTTATTCAGTCCATTCTACATCCCCTCGCATCAGTAATTCTCCAAACCTTTATCATTAAATTTCTCATTCTATATAAAATTACGCTTTCTTAAAGCTTCCTGATTTTGTACTGAGACACGATCTTTTTGGACAACACTTGGACCAAGCAGGAATTCATCTAGACGAAAATCTGAAAGAAGAAATGTAGCCACAAAGGTATTAATGGCTACCTCATAATTGTGGAATTTATAAGCGGAATAACTAAAACTGATTGGAAAGGACTTAACATGGCATTCACGCCATGTCCGTGAGTCTCAGTACTTTACACAAAGTGTAAAGTGCTTCGATAGTTAATGTTGTGATCCTCCAAATGGTTCTTTCTTTTGTCTTGTTAATGACAGGTTCATTCCATCACCACAACCAATTCTGCAAACGACAGATGGATTGAAATGTCTCAATAATGCCAATGTAATGTTGGCCTCTCCTTATGTATAACTTTCATTAGGCCAGGATGTTATATCTACCAACGTTAGGTATACTTTCGCCATAGGTATTACCTATGGTCTCGTCTGCTGTACCGTATAACCCAGTGGGTCTCAACCTTTTTCCGCTCGCGACCCATTTCTCAAAATACCGTAGCACCTGCGACCCCCTCCCCTCATATTAGCCTGTTCAGTGTCACAGTCATTCGACAATCCTTTTTGTGAGAAGTGAAAACATGAAACAACAAAACAATGAATAATAAAGATTTTACCGCTTCAATCATACATCATACAGTGTCGTTAGGGACATTTATTCAAACTTTATTAAACCAAGCTCATATTTGTACTCGCTGATACCCATCGTCTCATCAACGCTCCAACCTAGCTAGTGGGATGGTTGGAATTGCACCTGAGAAGAGTCTTACTATGCGTGGCTGGGTGTTTGTGAGAGCCAGTCTCATGTCATCCTCCACATCCAGTCCGTTTCTGCTCTTCGTTTTGATTTGGACAAGTGTTGTAGATTTAGATAATATTCAATTTTTTTCCAAAATATCTTAATGGTAGTATTACTCATGAGATACATAAGATTCTAAACACAAAGTACCAATTCGTCCTTCACCCTAGCCTCTCAATATCTTCCAAGATTGTGACGTGTATATGAACAAAATCCAAGTTCCCTCAAGGTTTCGCGACCCACCTAGCAACCCTTCACGACCCCCTAAGGGGTTACGATCCCCAGGTTGGGAGCCCCTGGTGCGACCCATATTAACTAACTACATATGGAAAACAAAAGTGTGGTTTGTGTTTAACTTTGTGCAAAACGTTGTCTCAGTATCTAAAACACCATGGATGATTTCTGTCAAGGTCTTTGGAGCAAAATCTGTGTACAAATAAAGATGTGTACGGGAGAAAAGTATACCACGAATGAGGGAAGTGGCAGAACGGTGGAGTGGGCTGATGTGTGCCATACTGTATTTCTGGAACCATAAGGAACAGGAATGGTAGGATGACAACAAACTTGATGAAATTGGTCCAGAAATACCAAACGAAAATAGACTAATCATGAACGGCAATAACTTAATACGGAAACGAGCTGTGACAAGTCAAATAATTATACACTAAGGAGAGTAATTGAATTTTGTATTTCAAGATTCCTCTAATGTTTTGTCAAGTATTGATTTTCAGTCTTTCTTTTCTCATGGTTTACATTATTTCTCCATCTAATAATCCGTCAAAAGATTCAAGCATATTTTTAGGCTTTGACGCATAATCCTATCATTTCATATATTTTCATATAGTATTGCATAAAATCTGTTTTCTTTTACCTTCTACCGGGTATTCGTACTGAATCAATTTTAGTGTGTATGGATTGTGTTGGGAGGAGGTGATTCCAGGATCTTGTCACATGAGACCACAGCAGGGGAGGAGAGGGATCGTAAACGCCTACCGTGGTGTCTGAATGACCCCAACAGTCACTAATTATTATACTGTAAACAACACCTCTTTTCTAAGCCCACTGCCTAGCATTTTTTCTTGTCCTTTAACATTAATTTCCTTATTTTTCCATTCATTCCACTTTTCCCCTTGGTATACCTCTCTCATTATCCTCTCTATTCCCCCAATCTTTACTGCCAATTTTCTATGTCTCTAGCTCTTACTCCTCTCCTCACCCCTCCTCAATTTCCTTCTTTATGATCCCTGGTGTAGGTAGCGGGTGCACAAACCATCACCACTGCAGTCTGTACCTCACCTGTGTTCACTGTGGTCACCTGCCTGGTTTCTCAGGAGACACCGCTGGTGTGCTTGTCTGGCATTATTGTGACCAGCTGGTGTGCTGCTGCACTTGGCCTCCTGCTCCATAACTAAGACCCTTGGGCTTCAGCCTCACTCACAGGTCAGAGACCAAGCAAGTGTATGGGCAAAGGTTGGCTCGGTATTAATGATACTTCGTACATAGATCGCTTTATCCATATTTCAGAGCCATCTACTCAAACCCAAACAGTAATTCAACTTATTATAAAGGTGACTAATTTTTTACAATACACTGACCGGGCAACTAATTTTCGTCTGTGTACCGAACATTGATTTCACTCAGTATACTGTGTACTATTGTCACTGTGTACCAAATTTTATCATTCCATTTTCACTTGTGATACAGAAGAAAATGTTTACCTTATTTTCATATCAAAACACACACTGCATTTGATTCTGACTTCTAATAACAGTTAACACGTATCTAAATTGCAAGATAATATAAAAGCAATGAAGATGATCTAACACTCTCTATGTGATGTTACTTCTTACACACATCATCATCTCTGCCACCTGCCTCATGACACCACACTGTCCTTCCTCATGTTTCAGTTGTCCACCTAGTTCATCAAGTTCTCTGGGATGGAGTTTTCACGTGAAAAGGAGGAATAAATTTCAGTCACCCAAGGCCTGTTTTCCTCGTCACTAGAAGATTTACCGTGTCAATTTTTTTTCTTTTTCCTGACGCAACAAACGAGCACAGAAAATGTGAAATAGAATGCAAAAATGATGAGTTTTAGTGTAAGGATTCTGCGACCTCATATCTTATGATCAAAAACATTTCAGGCTGACTATCCACAGCAGTCTTTTACAATAGACTTTAGTGACAAAGTGCTGCGTCATCTTGTAAAATATTCTCTCTCTCTCTCTCTCTCTCTCTCTCTCTCTCTCTCTCTCTCTCTCTCTCTCTCTCTCTCTCTCTCTCTCTCTCTCTCTCTCTCTCTCTCTCTCTCTCTCTCTCTCTCTCTCTCTCTCTCTGAACATGAAATCAAGCAGTCCTTTTAAAGAATATAAGAGAATTGAGTAGGATAGAACATATCCACCGGACATGGCGAGCCCATCGCGTCAGAATGAGGTGCATTCCTGGGGACTGGAGCAATAATAGAAAGATTCAAGTGGAAAGTGTAGTCAGGAATGTGGGGGTGTTTGTGATTGGAGGAGCGAGAGAGGAATTACATTCTTGCTTGACATGGAATCCTGAGGGAATGAAACTGCTAAAGTGACTAGTGAGTTGAAAACGGAAAGTTTTCCTCCAGGACGCACATATACAGAGCAATCAGAGACCTTCATGATGTGGTGCCGGACTTAACGATTGTCCTAGACTCCTGTTCGACCCCTGGACCAGCTAGTGAATGACGAAAGTCTTAAGCATGTTTCTGTGTTGAGTTCTAATACCAAAATGACCCCATAGATGCATTGTCATGTGGATTTTTTCAAGTTAATACATCTATGTACTAAAGACGACATACGGATCGTTTAAAGTATCTATATGAATGAAATGGTTTTGCATTCGGAGAGAGAGTTTGTGTAGTGGTGAGAGTAGGAGTGAGTGAATCCTCTTGTCTTTATTTAAAGGATGAGTCAAGAGTGATATCCACCTGGCCTCATATCATCTGCAAGAGGGTATCAAAGTACTGCAACTTAAATTTTTCTTTATAGAAAAATTTAGTATTTCAATCATTTTACATGACAATTATACGAAAAATTTAGTATTTCAATAATTTTACTTGACAAATATACGAAATACATTTTTTCTAGGTTTCATCTCTTTTTTCATAAGACAAATGTTCGGCTTTCCAGTGGCTGCCTTAACGTTATAGCGCCAGGCAGGGTATCAGCTGCAGTCTGTGGTAATCAAATATTTGGAAACCTTTCCACAGAATGATTAAAGGTTTAGGAATGGCACCTCCTCTGGCGAGCTCACTATCCAGCCATACAGCACGATGATTGGCTCTGAAACCTGGCCACTTGGCCTGCAGCTCCTAACAGCACGATGATTGGCTCTGAAACCTGGCCACTTGGCCTGCAGCTCCTAACAGCACGATGATTGGCTCTGAAACCTGGCCACTTGGCCTGCACCTCCTAACAGCACGATGACTGGCTCTGAAACCTGGCCACTTGGCCTGCACCTCCTAACAGCATGATGACTGGCTCTGAAACCTGGCCACCTGGCCGGCAGCTCCTAACAGCATTCATAACTCGGGTTACAACGACCACCTGTAGAGGCCAGACAGTGGCTGCTGAGCCAGACAGGGGCTGCTGAGCCAGACAGGGGCTGGATACTGAAGCTATAAATCTCATTCTTGATTGTTAACAAGAGGAACGGGTTATAGTTAAGTAATTTGCGAGGAGTTTGTTGAAGGGCTTTTGAGAGAACAGTGATTAAAATCAAGGATAACAACATGACAGCCTCGCGATCATCCGGCCACTATGATATTTAGCTTAATAATCTTTCCTTGTTTGATGTTAGAGGTTAATATCCCTTGTACTTGGGATGCTCAGTAAAAAAAAAAATGCTTAGTGTGTGTTGGTCAGCAGGGTTATGGAAAACTGAGAATGCTGCCAATCCTTAAAAATCAGGTTGAAAGCCAATGCACAGGGCGATAAAAGAATGGTCATACTTGACACAAATTTAAGTAAAGATGATATAGGTAAAGTCTTTAGTTAGATATTGAGGAAAAGAAATTAGAAATGAATTATATATCTTACTGTCTGGTAAAGGTACAAACCCTTTACACCCAAGATTGTTACAAAGCAAACTACAATTTTGTACTTGGTCGTTCTTCTGTTGCTTGTGAGCATCATGCGTGGCCCTTCCATACTACGGTTGTCGCTAACCTTCCTAACCCACTTCATAAATGCTGCGTCATTCATGAATATGATTTGTGCATTACATCTTCACTTTCACCGTGTTGTCAGTCTTCATCAACCGTTCCATCCAACTTATGAGACAAATTATTGTTGTTTGGGCATGTGATAAATGAGCTTCATAGCTGCACATGATACAGATTACAGTAAGAGAACACATTGTTCACTTCCCACAGTTTCCTTCATAACGAGGGCAGGACGACTAGAGCTGCTGGTAAAAGTGAAGCTGTGTAACAAGTTACGGTCGTCCTGTGTGCTCAACACCAGGGATCACAGCTGGTGTCTATTTGCCTACTATATGGTCTTTTCTTTCCTTCATTTCATTCACATTCGGAATGATTTGTAACTGGAACCTGGATAACAATTCTACCTGAAGTAAATGTATTTAAACCAAAGGTCGTATGATTCTCACGTTCGACAGCTGAGTCTCCTCTCCTCAGCTACATAGATGACTTTTTAAGTTTGACGGCCTTTAGCATGATATTATCAATGGGACATATCTGCTCCCTGAACTAATGTCATTCATCTATATCTTCTATTTTTGTTCCAACATTAATTGTTCTGTTCCTGAATTCTAAAATAATCGTAACATAAACTTCATTATCCAAAGTCATGGCCCTTCCTCATTTACTAGTCTTAATGGACATAAACCTTGCCTCCTGACCTCCGTAGTTATAGGTTATACTATATACAGCATGACTCTAACTTTCATGGATTATGCACCATGAAAACTCTTCTTGGTGTCTGGCTCAGTTGGTGGTCCTGGTACCTGGGTCAGTTGGTGGTGCTGGTGTCTGGGTCAGTTGGTGGTGCTGGTGCCTGGGTCAGTTGGTGGTGCTGGTTCCTGGGTCAGTTGGTGGTCCTGGTGCCTGGGTCAGTTGGTGGTGCTAGTGCCTGGGTCAGTTGATGGTCCTGGTGCCTGGGTCAGTTGGTGGTGCTGGTGCCTGGGTCAGTTGGTGGTGCTGGTGCCTGGGTCAGTTGGTGGTGCTGGTGCCTGGGTCAGTTGGTGGTCCTGGTGCCTGGGTCAGTTGGTGGTGCTGGTGCCTGGGTCAGTTGGTGGTCCTGGTGCCTGGGTCAGTTGATGGTCCTGGTGCCTGCGTCAGTTGGTGGTGCTGGTGCCTGGGTTAGTTGGTGGTCCTGGTGCCTGTGTCAGTTGGTGGTCCTGGTGCCTGTGTCAGTTGGTGGTCCTGGTGCCGGGGCAGTTGGTGGTCCTGGTGCCTGCGTCAGTTGGTGGTGCTGGTGCCTGTGTCAGTTGGTGGTGCTGGTGCCTGTGTCAGTTGGTGGTCCTGGTGCCTGGGTCAGTGGTGGGTACCTGGGTCAGCTGATGGTCTTCGTGTCTGGTCACTGGAGACACTGATACTGAAGTTAGGGACTTTGGTATTTGGGCCCGTTGGAGATCTTACCACAGGTCAGTTTGTGGTCCTGGGGCTTGATTAGTGGTTCTGGTGCTTGAATCACCAAGTGAAACAGACAGCCACATTGCTTACTTATGTTAATCATCCGCGGTTGCAGATGTCGCTAAACGTCATGCGTGAACACATGAAGAACTTCATAGCTGAAAGTAAGAGAATTTCACGTCGCAAGTCAACCTTCCTTCAAAAAAGCAAAAAACTTTTTTTGGACTGTAAAGAACACCTGGAAAGGTGAGCCAAGATATAAATTGAATGTCTCCTGTAATTCCCACTCAACAATCCCTCTTTCCCAGATCGCTGGGTTTTGATCAATAAGAAAAGGAAACAGGTACACAACAAAGATTAATGGTTGACGTAACGGTAAAAATGACTGAGTTTCTCTCACCCTCTGCCTGCTGAGGCCATGGAACACCCTCTTCTGACTGAACTATTGTGATCTATGATTCATTATTTTCTATGAGTGACAATGACAGCGACTGTGACTGTGACAGTGGCAGTGACTGTAGTGGCATTCACTGCATCTGACGGTAACTTATTTCACCGCTCAACACCTATACGAAAGGAAGCTTTTTCCACGTCTGTACTACATCTTTTTGCTTTGAGTATTATTCCATTAGTCCTGGTAACCGTATTTTCTTCTACTTCGAAAAGATATTCGTGATTTACTTTAACAAACTTCTTCAGAATTTTGAACGCTTGGATTAAGTCTCCGCAGAGTCTACGTTTT
>NC_092286.1:19240447-19274755 GCF_036320965.1 Panulirus ornatus | reverse complement strand
GTGTTTGACTTTCCAATTCTAAAGAAAACGTGTTGCACTGGTACATGTGGCAAGAAAACAAAATCCTCATCATACTTCACGGTTGTATTACTGTTTTTCTTTGTACCAGCAGGGAATACATTGGGTCACCTTCTACCTCTGCCTATACATAGATTTTTCCCCGTAAAACTCTATATCTTCCAGTCTTTAATGTGATATGGTCTTACCCACGCGTTTCTATTTTCAAATGTTTTCAATGAGAGTTCAAAAGATGATTTCATGTTTCACTTTTATTCAGTCCATTCTACATCCCCTCGCATCAGTAATTCTCCAAACCTTTATCATTAAATTTCTCATTCTATATAGAATTACGCTTTCTTAAAGCTTCCTGATGTTGTACTGAGACACGATCTTTTTGGACAACACTTGAACCAAGCAGGAATTCATCTAGACGAAAATCTGAAAGAAGAAATGTAGCCACAAAGGTATTAATGGTTACCTCATAATTGTGGAATTTATAAGCGGAATAACTAAAACTGATTGGAAAGGACTTAACATGGCATTCACGCCATGTCCGTGAGTCTCAGTACTTTATACAAAGTGTAAAGTGCTTCGATAATTAATGTTGTGATCCTTCAAATGGTTCTTACTTTTGTCTTGTTAATGACAGGTTCATTCCATCACCACAACCAATTCTGCAAACGACAGATGGATTGAAATGTCTCAATAATGCCAATGTAATGTTGGCCTCTCCTTATGTATAACTTTCATTAGGCCAGGATGTTATATCTACCAACGTTAGGTATACTTTCGCCATAGGTATTACCTATGGTCTCGTCTGCTGTACCGTATAACCCAGTGGGTCTCAACCTTTTTCCGCTCGCGACCCATTTCTCAAAATACCGTAGCACCTGCGACCCCCTCCCCTCATATTAGCCTGTTCAGTGTCACAGTCATTCGACAATCCTTTTTGTGAGAAGTGAAAACATGAAACAACAAAACAATGAATAATAAAGATTTTACCGCTTAATCATACATCATACAGTGTCGTTAGGGACATTTACTCAAACTTTATTAAACCAAGCTCATATTTGTACTCGCTGATACCCATCGTTTCATCAACGCTCCAACCTAGCTAGTGGGATGGTTGGAATTGCACCTGAGAAGAGTCTTACTATGCGTGGCTGGGTGTTTGTGAGAGCCAGTCTCATGTCATCCTCCACATCCAGTCCGTTTCTGCTCTTCGTATTGATTTGGACAAGTGTTGTAGATGTAGATAATATTCAATTTTTTTTTCCAAAATATCTTAATGGTAGTATTACTCATGAGATACATAAGATTCTACACACAAAGTACCAATTCGTCCTTCACCCTAGCCTCTCAATATCTTCCAAGATTGTGACGTGTATATGAACAAAATCCAAGTTCCCTCAAGGTTTCGCGACCCACCTAGCAACCCTTCACGACCCCCTGAGGCGTTACGATCCCCAGGTTGGGAGCCCCTGGTGCGACCCATATTAACTAACTACATATGGAAAACAAAAGTGTGGTTTGTGTTTAACTTTGTGCAAAACGTTGTCTCAGTATCTAATACACCATGGATGATTTCTGTCAAGGTCTTTGGAGCAAAATCTGTGTACAAATAAAGATGTGTACGGGAGAAAAGTATACCACGAATGAGGGAAGCGGCAGAACGGTGGAGTGGGCTGATGTGTGCCATACTGTATTTCTGGAACCATAAGGAACAGGAATGGTAGGATGACAACAAACTTGATGAAATTGGTCCAGAAATACCAAACGAAAATAGACTAATCATGAACGGCAATAACTTAATACGGAAACGAGCTGTGACAAGTCAAATAATTATACACTAAGGAGAGTAATTGAATTTTGTATTTCAAGATTCCTCTAATGTTTTGTCAAGTATTGATTTTCAGTCTTTCTTTTCTCATGGTTTACATTAATTCTCCATCTAATACTCCGTCAAAAGATTCAAGCATATTTCTAGGCTTTGACGCATAATCCTATTACGTCATATATCTTTATATAGTATTGCATAAAATCTGCTATTTTCTTTTACCTTCTACCGGGTATTCGTACTGAATCAATTTTAGTGTGTATGGATTGTGTTGGGAGGAGGTGATTCCAGGATCTTGTCACATGAGACCACAGCAGGGGAGGAGAGGGATCGTAAACGCCTACCGTGGTGTCTGAATGACCCCAACAGTCACTAATTATTATACTGTAAACGACACCTCTTTTCTAAGCCCACTGCCTAGCATTTTTTCTTGTCCTTTAACATTAATTTCCTTATTTTTCCATTCATTCCCCTTTCCCCTTGGTATACCTCTCTCATTATCCTCTCTATTCCCCCAATCTTTACTGCCAATTTTCTATGTCTCTAGCTCTTACTCCTCTCCTCACCCCTCCTCAATTTCCTTCTTTATGATCCCTGGTGTAGGTAGCGGGTGCACAAACCATCACCACTGCAGTCTGTACCTCACCTGTGTTCACTGTGGTCACCTGCCTGGTTTCTCAGGAGACACCGCTGGTGTGCTTGTCTGGCATTATCATGACCAGCTGGTGTGCTGCTGCACTTGGCCTCCTGCTCCATAACTAAGACCCTTGGGCTTCAGCCTCACTCACAGGTCAGAGACCAAGCAAGTGTATGGGCAAAGGTTGGCTCGGTATTAATGATACCTTGTACATAGATCGCCTTATCCATATTTCAGAACCATCTACTCAAACCCAAACAGTAATTCAACTTATTATAAAGGTGACTAATTCTTTACAATACACCGACCGGGCAACTAATTTCCGTCTGTGTACCGAACATTGATTTCACTCAGTATACTGTGTACTATTGTCACTGTGTACCAAATTGTATCATTCCATTTTCACTTGTGATACAGAAGAAAATGTTTACCTTATTTTCATATCAAAACACACACTGCATTTGATTCTGACTTCTAATAACAGTTAACACGTATCTAAATTACAAGATAATATAAAAGCAATGAAGATGATCTAACACTCTCTATGTGATGTTACTTCTTACATACACACGTCATCTCTGCCACCTACCTCATGACACCACACTGTCCTTCCTCATGTTTCAGTTGTCCCACCTAGTTCATCAAGTTCTCTGGGATGAAGTTTTCACGTGAAAAGGAGGAATATATTTCAGTCATCCACGTCCTGTTTTCCTCGTCACTAGAAGATTTACTTTGTCATTTTTTTCTTTTTCCTGACGCAACAAACGAGCACAGAAAATGTGAAATAGAATGCAAAAATGATGAGTTTTAGTGTAAGGATTCTGCGATCTCATATCTTATGATCAAAAACATTTCAGGCTGACTATCCATGGTAGTCCTATACAATAGACTTTAGTGACAAAGTGCTGCGTCATCTAGTGAAATATTCTCTCTCTCTCTCTCTCTCTCTCTCTCTCTCTCTCTCTCTCTCTCTCTCTCTCTCTCTCTCTCTCTCTCTCTCTCTCTCTCTCTCTCTCTCTCTCTCTCTCTCTCTCTCTCTCTCTCTCTCTCTCTCTCTCTCTCTCTCTGAACGTGAAATCAAGCAGTCCTTTTAAAGAATATAAGAGAATTGAGTAGGACCTGGCGAGCCCATCGCGTCAGAATGAGGTGCATTCCTGGGGACTGGAGCAATAATGGAAAGATTCTAGTGGAAAGTGTAGCGAGGAATGTGGGGGTGTTTGTGATAGGAGGAGCGAGAGAGGAATTATATTCTTGCTTGACATGGAATCCTGAGGGAATGAAACTGCTAAAGTGACTAGTGAGTTGAACACGGAAAGTTTTCCTCCAGGACGCACATATACAGAGCAATCAGAGACCTTCATGATGTGGTGCCGTACTTAACGATTGTCCTAGACTCCTGTTCGACCCCTGGACCAGCTAGTGAATGACGAAAGTTTTAAGCATATCTCTGTGTTGAGTTATAATACCAAAATGACCCCATAGGTACATTGTAATGTGGATTTTTTCATGTTAATGCATCAATGTACTGAAGACGACATACGGATCGTTTAAAGTATGTATATGAATGAAAAGGTTTTGCATTCGAAGAGAGAGTTTGTGTAGTGGTGAGAGTCGGAGTGAGTGAATCCTCTTGTCTTTATTAAAGGATGAGTCAAGAGTGATATCCAGCTGGCCTCATATCATCTGCAAGAGGGTATCAAAGTACTGCAACATAAATTTTCTTTATAAAACAATTTAGTATTTCAATAATTTTACATGACAATTATACGAAATACATTTTTTTCTAGGTTTCATCTCTTTTTTCATAAGACAAATGTTCGGCTTTCCAGTGGCTGCCTTAACGTTATAGCGCCAGGCAGGGTATCAGCTGCAGTCTGTGGTAATCAAATATTTGGAAACCTTTCCACAGAATGATTAAAGGTTTAGGAATGGCACCTCCTCTGGCGAGCTCACTATCCAGCCATACAGCACGATGATTGGCTCTGAAACCTGGCCACTTGGCCTGCAGCTCCTAACAGCACGATGATTGGCTCTGAAACCTGGCCACTTGGCCTGCAGCTCCTAACAGCACGATGATTGGCTCTGAAACCTGGCCACTTGGCCTGCAGCTCCTAACAGCACGATGATTGGCTCTGAAACCTGGCCACCTGGCCTGCAGCTCCTAACAGCACGATGATTGGCTCTGAAACCTGGCAACTTGGCCTGCAGCTCCTAACAGCACGATGATTGGCTCTGAAACCTGGCCACCTGGCCTGCAGCTCCTAACAGCATCCATAACTCGGGTTATAACGACCACCTGTAGAGGTCAGACAGGGGCTGCTGAGCCAGACAGGGGCTGCTGAGCCAGACAGGGGCTGCTGAGCCAGACAGGGGCTGCTGAGCCAGACAGGGGCTGCTGAGCCAGACTGGGGCTGGCTACTGAAGCTATGAATCTCATTCTTAATTGTTAACAAGAGGAACGGGTTATAGTTAAGTAATTTGCAATGAGTTTGTTGAAGGGCTTTTGAGAGAACAGTGATTAAAATTAAGGATAACAACAGAGAGGTGGGACTGAGAGAGCCTCGCGATCAACCGGCCACTATGATATCTAGCTTAATAATCTTTCTTTGTTTGACGTTAGAGGTTAATGTCCTTTGTACTTGGGATGATCAGTAAAAAAAAAAAATGCTTAGGTGTGTGTTGATCAGCAGGGTTATGGAAAACTGAGAATGCTGCCAACTTTTAGAAATCAGGTTGAAAGGCAATGCACAGGACGATATAAGAATGGTCATACTTGACACAAATTTAAGTAAAGATGATATAGGTAAAGTCTTTAGTTAAATATTGACGAAAAGAAATTATAAAATGAATTATATATCTTACTGTCTGGTAAAGTTACAAACCCTTTACACCCAAGATTGTTACAAAGCAAACTACAATTTTGTACTTGGTCGTTCTTCTGTTGCTTGTGAGCATCATGCGTGGCCCTTCCATACTACGGTTGTCGCTAACCTTCCTAACCCACTTCATAAATGCTGCGTCATTCATGAATATGATTTGTGCATTACATCTTCACCTTTCACCGTGTTGTCAGTCTTCATCAACCGTTCCATCCAACTTATGAGACAAATTATTGTTGTTTGGGCATGTAGTAAATGAGCTTCATAACTGCACATGATACAGATTACAGTAAGAGAACACATTATTCACGACGAAAGCTGCTGGTAAAAGTGAAGCTGTGTAACAAGTTACGGTCGTCCTGCCTGCTCAACACCAGGGATCACAGCTAGAGTTAATGGCCTCCTATATGGTCTTTTTTTAAATCACATTCAGAATGATTTTGTTACTGAAACCTGGAGAACAATCCGACCTTAAGTAAATGTATTCAAAACAACGGTCGCATGATCCTCACGTTCGACAGCTGGGTCCTCTCCTCAGCTACTGAGCTGCCTTTCTAAGCCTGACGGCCTTTAGCATGATATTCATCACTGTCACATATCTGCTCCCTGAACTGGTTTCATTCATCTATATCTTATAAATATTTTGTTCCCAATATTATTTGTCTGTTCCTGAATTTTAAGATAATTGCAACATAGACTTCATATTCCCCAAGTCATGGTCCTTCCTCATTTACTAGTCTTAATGGACATAAACCTTCCCTCCTGACCTCCGTAGTTATAAGTTATACTATATACAGCATGACTCTAACTTGCATGGATTATGCAACATGAAAACTCTTCCTGGTGCCTGGGTCAGTTGGTGGTCCTGGTGCCTGGGTCAGTTGGTGGTGCTGGTGCCTGGGTCAGTTGGTGGTCCTGGTACCTGGGTCAGTTGGTGGTCCTGGTGCCTGGGTCAGTTGGTGGTCCTGACGCCTGGGTCAGTTGATGGTCCTGGTGCCTGGGTCAGTTGGTCGGTACTGGTCCTGGTGCCTGGGTCAGTTGGTGGTGCTGGTGCTTGGGTCAGTTGGTGGTCCTGGTGCCTGGGTCAGTTGATAGTCCTGGTGCCTGGGTCAGTTGATGGTCCCGGTACCTGGGTCAGTTGGTGGTGCTGGTGCTTGGGTCAGTTGGTGGTCCTGGTGCTTGGGTCAGTTGATAGTGCCGGTACCTGGGTCAGTCTCTTGAATTTTCCCAAAACAAAAATCCCCTTTTCCCTGGACCTCTGGGATTTGATCATCGAAAAGGAATAAGGTACTACATAACAGAGTTTATTTGGTTGTCGAAAAGTTAAAAATGTTGGGTCCCCCTCGCTTTTTGTGGCTGCTGGGGCCCCATGGAACCTTCTTCGGGCCTAAAAACTATTGTGATCTTTGGTTCATTATTTCTCTAAATGACAGTGACAGGGACATTTGGCAGTGTTGCACATGAGATTATCGCTAACAGGGTATTTGGGTTTAATTGATTTAACATGTCAGATACTTCAAAGCACTATGTGATCTCAAAAAGGAATCTTCTCTCTCTCTCTCTCTCTTCTCTCTCTCTCTCTCTCTTTCTCTCTCCTCTTTTCTCTCTCTCTCTCTCCTCTTTTCTTTATGTTAGCTGTGTGTTTTTTTTGTTTGCCGTAGCTGATGTTACATCCCTGAAACATCAAGTCAAAACATTTTGGGGTGTTTTCCTCAATTTTGGGAAACCAGCCATTTTTATAATTCCTTTCATCCGCTTTTAGATTGCGAATCCTTGTAGAAACTGATAATGTGCGCGTCATCTGGGAAAGTGGGACGTCAATTTTACCGTTAATGAAAATAAAAGCCAGCAATTGTAGCAGGTAACAATCATGCACTTTACGTAGTCTCTTTACTTGATGACTTTTTAAAAGTATTGTTGTGAAGGAGCTGTACAGTTGTTATGGCAAAAATTGGGCGGGGTAATCCTTCACAGTGTACCTTAGTGACTTTACGCCGCACTTATACATCATTAGGCTATGCGTTTCATAGGTAACTCAGGGCATACAAAGCACCCCAGGTATATGGCATAATAACAGTCCTGACTGCATGGCGTTCTGGTGTGTTTACATGAGTTTATAAAGAAAGACAACAAAGGAGGCCGACTGGCCAGACTGAACTGTCGAAAAAAAGTGTTTAACTGGCAAAAATGTAATCCACCCCAGCAGTTTTTAAGTATCACGACTCCCACTGCTACACTTTACCCTCTACTGCCCCGAAGCTGTCTTTTTATACTTTTTTTTTGGGGTTTTTTTCTCAAAGTATCATTTAAATTTGAAAATTTTTTCTAACGACTTTTGAAGTTTTTTTAGTCTTGCATTTTACTGCGTTGACGGTAACTTATTTCCAGTGGGTTTAAAGCTGTACGAAAGGAAAACTTTCCGTCGTAAACATCTTTTATTTGAGTATTATTCTATTAATCCTTTGGTAAAAGTTTTTTTTTGTATTTTGAAAGATATTCTGTGATTTCTGTAACGAACTTCTTAGAAAATTTTACTTTTCTTTTCTTTTCTTTTTTAAGGAGAGAGATCAATGTTTTTACCTTCTTTATGCAGATTTCTATGGTTGAATCAATTTTGTCGCGGTCTTGTATTGCTCTAAATTTTTTTCGCCTTTTTTGTTTGGGGGCCAAAAGTGGATGCATATCTAGGTAGTCTTATTAGAGAATTATAAAGTGTAAGAATTGTTTCTGGTTCTTGTGAATATGTCCTGGCTATGATACTAACTTTGGTTGCCTTTTATATTAGTGCTTTACACTGTTTAGTGTATTCCGTGTTTGCTAATGGGCAACTCCCAAAGGGGGGGTTTTTTTTTTTTTTTTTTTGAAGAGTTCAAATAGTTTGTGTCTTAGTATACTTTTGTCTCCAAAGTGATAATTATAAATTATTACAATAAACGTCTTTTACCCTTCCCGGGGTAGTTAAAATTCTTCCAAACCTTTTGAGTTAGTCCATCTTATAAACTAACCCTTTTTTGACAAAAATTTTTTTTTCATGTGATAGTCCAGAAAAATCTGTCTTTGCAATCATTTTTATCCGGGATTTTTGATTACTCGTGTGCTACCCGGGGGGGGGATTTCATATTGCACGTTTTTCCTTGTGTTTTTGTTATGTCATTCTCATATGTATGGAGCCACACACCACCACAAAACACACACCACAACACACACACACACACCACAGCGAAGGTCTGGCATCAAACCAACAACCAAAGGGGGACCCTGGGGGCGACGCTCCCTGGTTGTTGGTTTGATGCCAGGCCCCCTTTACTCTGTGTGTGTGTGTGTGTGTGTGTGGGGTTGTGTTGGGGGTGTGTGTGGTGTCACTGCATTGAGCGTCACTAATATGTTGTGTAGCGTAGGTGCCTCCAGTTATGTTGTATTCTTTAAAATTGGATATGCTGTACTACATTAGTCCCCCGCTATGCTATGTTGTATTGTGTGTCTTCATTAAGGGGATTTCAATTTTGTTTTGTAGTATGATGCCCTGCTGTGCTCTCTTGAGCATGGTTGGTGGTGTCCCGCCTTGCTGTGTTCGTACTGCCTAATGTGTTATTTGTGCTGTTTATTGTTGTCACCAGTAGTGTGTAACACACACACACACACACACACACACACACACACACACACACACACAACCCCCTTAAGCCAATTACCCGTTTGTCGACAAGCGTCGAGGGTCGGGGGGGGGGGGGGGGGGGGGGGGGGTAGACCAGTTGCCTCGGTCTGTGTACAGTGTTTGACTTTCCAATTCTAAAGAAAACGTGTTGCACTGGTACATGTGGCAAGAAAACAAAATCCTCATCATACTTCACGGTTGTATTACTGTTTTTCTTTGTACCAGCAGGGAATACATTGGGTCACCTTCTACCTCTGCCTATACATAGATTTTTCACCGTAAAACTCTATATCTTCCAGTCTTTAACGTGATATGGTCTTACCCACGCGTTTCTATTTTCAGATGTTTTCAATGAGAGTTCAAATGATGATTTCATGTTTCGCTTTTATTCAGTCCATTCTGTATCCCCTCGCCTCAGTAATTCTCCAAACCTTTATCATCAAATTTCTCATTCCATATAAAATTACGCTTTCTTAAAGCTTTCTCATGTTGTACTGAGAAACGATCTTTTTGGACAACACTTGGACCAAGCAGGAATTCATCTAGACGAAAATCTGAAAGAAGAAATGTAGCCACAAAGGTATTAATGGTTACCTCATAATTGTGGAATTTATAAGCGGAATAACTAAAACTGATTGGAAAGGACTTAACATGGCATTCACGCCATGTCCGTGAGTCTCAGTACTTTATACAAAGTGTAAAGTGCTTCGATAGTAAATGTTGTGAACTTCCAAATGGTTCTTTCTTTTCTCTTGTTAATGACAGGTTCATTCCATCACCACAAACAATTCTGCAAACGACAGATGGATTGAAATGTCTCAATAATGCCAATGTAATGTTGGTCTCTCCTTATGTATAACTTTCATTAGGCCAGGATGTTATATCTACCAACGTTAGGTATACTTTCGCCATAGGTATTACCTATGGTCTCGTCTGCTGTACCGTATAACCCAGTGGGTCTCAACCTTTTTCCGCTCGCGACCCATTTCTCAAAATACCGTAGCACCTGCGACCCCCTCCCCTCATATTAGCCTGTTCAGTGTCACAGTCATTCGACAATCTTTTTTGTGAGAAGTGAAAACATGAAACAACAAAACAATGAATAATAAAGATTTTACCGCTTCAATCATACATCATACAGTGTCGTTAGGGACATTTAAGCTTTATTAAACCAAGCTCATATTTGTACTCGCTGATACCCATCGTTTCATCAACGCTCCAACCTAGGTGGTGGGATGGTTGGAATTGCACCTGAGAAGAGTCTTACTACGCGTGGCTGGGTGTTTGTGAGAGCCAGTCTCATGTCATCCTCCACATCCAGTCCCTTTCTGCTCTTCGTTTTGATTTGGACAAGTGTTGTAGATGTAGATAATATTCAATTTTTTTTCCAAAATATCTTAATGGTAATATTACTCATGAGATACATAAGATTCTACACACAAAGTACCAATTCGTTCTTCACCCTAGCCTCTCAATTTCTTCCAAGATTGTGACGTGTATATGAACAAAATCCAAGTTCCCTCAAGGTTTCGCGACCCACCTAGCAACCCTTCACGACCCCCTGGGGGGTTACGATCCCCAGGTTGGGAGACCCTGGTGCGACCCATATTAACTAACTACATATGGAAAACAAAAGTGTGGTTTGTGTTTAGCTTTGTGCAAAACGTTGTCTCAGTATCTAATACACCATGGATGATTTCTGTCAAGGTCTTTGGAGCAAAATCTGTTTACAAATAAAGATGTGTACGGGAGAAAAGTATACCACGAATGAGGGAAGCGGCAGAACGGTGGAGTGGGCTGATGTGTGCCATACTGTATTTCTGGAACCATAAGGAACAGGAATGGTAGGATGACAACAAACTTGATGAAATTGGTCCAGAAATACCAAACGAAAATAGACTAATCATGAACGGCAATAACTTAATACGGAAACGAACTGTGACAAGTCAAATAATTATACACTAAGGAGAGTAATTGAATTTTGTAATTCAAGATTCCTCTAATGTTTTGTCAAGTATTGATTTTCAGTCTTTCTTTTCTCATGGTTTACATTATTTCTCCATCTAATAATCCGTCAAAAGATTCAAGCATATATTTAGGCTTTGACGCATAATCCTATCATTTCATATATTTTCATATAGTATTGCATAAAATCTGTTTTCTTTTACCTTCTACCGGGTATTCGTACTGAATCAATTTTAGTGTGTATGGATTGTGTTGGGAGGAGGTGATTCCAGGATCTTGTCACATGAGACCACAGCAGGGGAGGAGAGGGATCGTAAACGCCTACCGTGGTGTCTGAATGACCCCAACAGTCACTAATTATTATACTGTAAACAACACCTCTTTTCTAAGCCCACTGCCTAGCATTTTTTCTTGTCCTTTAACATTAATTTCCTTATTTTTCCATTCATTCCACTTTTCCCTTTGGTGTACCGCTCTCATTATCCTCTGTATTCCCCCAATCTTTACTGCCAATTTTCTATGTCTCTAGCTCTTACACCTTTCCTCACCCCTCCTCAGTTTCCTTCTTTATGATCCCAGGTGTAGGTAGCGGGTGCACAAACCATCACCACAGCAGTCTGTACCTCACCTGTGTTCACTATGGTCACTTGCCTGGTTCTCAGGAGACACCACTAGTGTGCTTGTCTGGCATTATTGTGACCAGCTGGTGTGCTGCTACACTTGGCCTCCTGCTCCATAACTAAGACCCTTGGGCTTCAGCCTCACTCACAGGTCAGAGACCAAGCAAGTGTATGGGCAAAGGTTGGCTCGGTATTAATGATATTTCGTACATAGAACGCTTTATCCATATTTCAGAACCATCTACTCAAACCCAAACAGTAATTCAACTTATTATAAAGGTGACTAATTTTTTACAATACACCGACCGGGCAACTAATTTCCGTCTGTGTACCGAACATTGATTTCACTCAGTATACTGTGTACTATTGTCACTGTGTACCAAATTTTATCATTCCATTTTCACTTGTGATACAGAAGAAAATGTTTACCTTATTTTCATATCAAAACACACACTGCATTTGATTCTGATCTTCTAATAACAGTTAACACGTATCTAAATTACAAGATAATACAAAATCAATGAAGATGACCTAACACTCTCTATGTGATGTTACTTCTTACACACATCATCATCTCTGCCACCTACCTCATGACACCACACTGTCCTTCCTTATGTTTCAGTTGTCCCACCTAGTTCATCAAGTTCTCTGGGATGGAGTTTTCACGTGAAAAGGAGGAATAAATTTCTGTCATCCACGTCCTGTTTTCCTCGTCACTAGAAGATTTACTTTGTCATTTCTTTTTCCTGACGCAACAAACGAGCACAGAAAATGTGAAATAGAATGCAAAAATGATGAGTTTTAGTGTAAGGATTCTGCGACCTCATATCTTATGATCAAAAACATTTCAGGCTGACTATCCACAGCGGTCTTTTACAATAGACTTTACTGGAAAGTGCTGCGTCATCTAGTAAAATATTCTCTGTCTGTCTGTCTGTCTGTCTCTCTCTCTCTCTCTCTCTCTCTCTCTCTCTCTCTCTCTCTCTCTCTCTCTCTCTCTCTCTCTCTCTCTCTCTCTCTCTCTCTCTCTCTCTCTCTCTCTGAACGTGAAAGCAAGCAGTCCTTTTAAAGAATATAAGAGAATTGAGTAGGATAGAACATATCCACCAGACATGGCGAGCCCATCGCGTCAGAATGAGGTGCACTCCTGGGGACTGGAGCAATAATAGAAAGATTCTAGTGGAAAGTGTAGCCAGGAATGTGGGGGTGTTTGTGATTGGAGGAGCGAGAGAGGAATTACATTCTTGCTTGACATGAAATCCTGAGGGAATGAAACTGCTAAAGTGACTAGTGAGTTGAAAACGGAAAGTTTTCCTCCAGGACGCACATATACAGAGCAATCAGAGACCTTCATGATGTGGTGCCGGACTTAACGATTGTCCTAGACTCCTGTTCGACTCCTGGACCAGCAAGTGAATGAAAAAAAGTTTTAAGCATGTTTCTGTGTTGAGTTCTGACCCTATAGATACGGATCGTTTAAAGTGCGTATATGAATGGGATGGTTTTGCATTCGAAGAAG
Organism: Panulirus ornatus; assembly: GCF_036320965.1. Taxonomy (NCBI): domain Eukaryota; kingdom Metazoa; phylum Arthropoda; class Malacostraca; order Decapoda; family Palinuridae; genus Panulirus; species Panulirus ornatus. The sequence goes on along the minus strand of NC_092286.1, from coordinate 19,261,643 downwards.
AGAGTTTGTGTAGTGATGAGAGCAGGAGTGAGTGAATCCTCTTGTCTTTATTTAAAGGATGAGTCAAGATTGATATCCAGTCGGCCTCATATCATCTGCACGAGGGTATCAAAGTATTACAACTTAAATATTTCTATATAGAACAATTTAGTATTTCAATAATTTTACTTGACAATTATACGAAATATATTTTTTCTAGGTTTCATCTCTTTTTTCATAAGACAAATGTTCGGCTTTCCAGTGGCTGCCTTAACGTTATAGCGCCAGGCAGGGTATCAGCTGCAGTCTGTGGTAATCAAATATTTGGAAACTTTTTCACAGAATGATTAAAGGTTTAGGAATGGCACCTCCTCTGGCGAGCTCACTATCCAGCCATACAGCACGATGATTGGCTCTGAAACCTGGCCACTTGGCCTGCAGCTCCTAACAGCACGATGATTGGCTCTGAAACCTGGCCACTTGGCCTGCAGCTCCTAACAGCACGATGATTGGCTCTGAAACCTGGCCACTTGGCCTGCAGCTCCTAACAGCACGATGATTGGCTCTGAAACCTGGCCATCTGGCCTGCAGCTCCTAACAGCACGATGATTGGCTCTGAAACCTGGCCACTTGGCCTGCACCTCCTAACAGCACGATGATTGGCTCTGAAACCTGGCCACCTGGCCGGCAGCTCCTAACAGCATGATGATTGGCTCTGAAACCTGGCCATCTGGCCTGCAGCTCCTAACAGCACGATGATTGGCTCTGAAACCTGGCCACTTGGCCTGCACCTCCTAACAGCACGATGATTGGCTCTGAAACCTGGCCACTTGGCCTGCACCTCCTAACAGCATCCATAACTCGGGTTACAACGACCACCTGTAGAGGCCAGACAGGGGCTGCTGAGCCAGACAGGTGCTGTAGAGGCCAGACAGGGGCTGCTGAGCCAGACAGGGGCTGCTGAGCCAGACAGGGGCTGCTGAGCCAGACAGGGGCTGGCTACTGAAGCTATAAATCTCATTCTTGATTGTTAACAAGAGGAACGGGTTATAGTTAAGTAATTTGCGAGGAGTTTGTTGAAGGGCTTTTGAGAGAACAGTGATCAAAATTAAGGATAACAACAGAGATGTGGAACTGAGAGAGCCTCGCGATCAACCGGCCACTATGATACCTAGCTTAATAATCTTTCCTTGTTTGACGTTAGAGGTTAATTTCCCTTGACCTTGGGATGCTCAGTAAAAAAAAATGCTTCGTGTGAGTTGGTCAGCAGGGTTATGGAAAACTGAGAATGCTGCCAATCCTTAAAAATCAGGTTGAAAGGCAATGCACAGGGCGATAAAAGAATGGTCATACTTGACACAAATTTAAGTAAAGATGATATAGGTAAAGTCTTTAGTTAGATATTGAGGAAAAGAAATTATAAAATGAATTATATATCTTACTGTCTGGTAAAGTTACAAACCCTTTACACCCAAGATTGTTACAAAGCAAACTACAATTTTGTACTTGGTCGTTCTTCTGGTGCTTGTGAGCATCATGCGTGGCCCTTCCATACTACGATTGTCGCTAACCTTCCTAACCCACTTTATAAAAGCTGCGTCATTCATGAATATGATTTGTGTATTACATCTTCACTTTTCCCCGTGTTGTCACTCTTCATCAACCGTTCCAGCTAACTTATGAGACAAATTATTGTTGTTTGGGCATGAAGTAAATGACCTTCATAGCTGCACATGATACAGATTACAGTAAGAGAACACATTATTCACTTCCCACAGTTTCCTTCATAACGATGGCAGGACGACGAGAGCTGCTGGTAAAAGTGAAGCTGTGTAACAAGTTACGGTCGTCCTGCGTGCTCAACACCAGGGATCACAGCTAGAGTTAATTGCCTCCTATATGGTCTTTTTTTTATTCACATTCAGAATGATTTTGTTACTGAAACCTGGAGAACAATCCGACCTTAAGTAAATGTATTCAAAACAACGGTCGCATGATCCTCACGTTCGACAGCTGGGTCTCCTCTCCTCAGCTACTGAGCTGCCTTTCTAAGCCTGACGGCCTTTAGCATGATATTTATCACTGTGACATATCTGCTCCCTGAACTGATTTCATTCATCTATATCTTATAAATATTTTTTCCCAATAATATTTGTTTGTTCCTGAATTCTAAGATAATTGCCACCTAAACTTCATATTCCCCAAGTCATGGTCCTTCCTCATTTACTAGTCTTAATGGACATAAACCTTCCCTCCTGACCTCCGTAGTTATAGGTTATACTATACACAGCATGACTAACTTGCGTGGATTATGCAACATGAAAACTCTTCCTGGTGTCTGGCTCAGTTGGTGGTGTTGGTGCCTGGGTCAGTTGGTAGTCCTGGTGCCTGGGTCAGTTGGTGGTCCTGGTGCCTGGGTCAGTTGGTGGTGCTGGTGTCTGGCTCAGTTGGTGGTGTTGGTGCCTGGGTCAGTTGGTAGTCCTGGTGCCTGGGTCAGTTGGTGGTGCTGGTGCCTGGGTCAGTTGGTGGTCCTGGTGCCTGGGTCAGTTGGTAGCCCTGGCGCCTGGGTCAGTTGATGGTCCTGGTGCCTGGGTCAGTTGGTGGTCCTAGTGTCTGGGTCAGTTGATGGTCCTGGTGCCTGGGTCAGTTGATGGTCCTGGTGCCTGGGTCAGTTGGTGGTCCTGGTGCCTGGGTCAGTTGATGGTCCTTGTTCCTGGGTCAGCTGTGGTCTTCGTGTCTGGTCACCGGAGACACTGATACTGAAGTCAGTGACTTTGGTGTTTGGGTCCGTTGGAGATCTTACCACAGGTCAGTTTGTGGTCCTGGTGCTTGAGTTGGTGGTTTTGGTGCCTGAATTACCAGGTGAAACAGACAGCCAGATTGTTTACTTATGTCAACTATCCGCGGTTGCAGGTGTCACTAGACGTCATGTGTGAACGCATGACAGACTTCCCGTCGCAAGTCAACCTTCTACCAAGAAGCCAAAATACTTTTTTGGACTGTAAAAAACACCATGGAAAGTGAGCCAAGAAATATATTGAACGTCTCTTGTAATTCCCATACAACAATCTCTTTTCCCTAGACCTCTGGGATTTGATCAATCAGAAAAGGAATCAGGTACTACATAACAGAGATTAATGGTTGTCGTAACGTTAAAAATGATTGGGTCACCCTCGCTCTGTGGCTGCTGAGGCCATGGAACACCTTCTGCCTGAACTATTGTGATCTATGGTTCATTATCTTCTCTGAATGACAGTGACAGTGACAGTGGCAGTGTTGCACATGAGATTATCGCTAACATGATATTTAGGTAATCTGATTTAACATGTCAGATAATTCAAAGCCACTATGTGAATCTCAGAAAGGAATCTCTCTCTCTCTCTCTCTCTCTCTCTCTCTCTCTCTCTCTCTCTCTCTCTCTCTCTCTCTCTCTCTCTCTCTCTCTCTCTCTCTCTTATGTTAGCTGTGTGTTTTTTGTGTTGCCGTAGCTGATGATACATACTGAAACATTCAAAGTCAAAACATTTTGAGGTGTTTTCCCTCAATATTGGGAACCAGACCACTTTTTCATAATTCATTTCATCCGCTTTTAAACAGCGAATCCCCTCTGTTAGTAACTAATAATGTGCGCGTCATCCTAGAGAGAGGGACGTCAATCTTTACCGTATAAATGAAAACAGATGCCAGCAATTGTAAGCAGAGTAACAACTCATGCACTTTACGTAGTCTCTTTACTTGATGAATCTCTAAAAATATCTGTTGGTGAAGGAAAGCTGTACCAGTTATGCTTACGGCATAATTGGAGCAGGTAATCCTTCACATGTGTAGCATTAGTGACATACGCTGCACTTATACATCATTAGGCTAAAGCGTTTCACTAGGTAACTCACGGCATATCAAAGCACTCCAGGTATATGGCATAATAACAGCCTCTGACTGCATGCGTTCTGTCGTGTTTACATGAGTTTACGTGAGAAAGACAGACAACAGGAGGCCTGACTGGCCCACGACTGAACTGTCGAAAAAAAAAGTAGTTTAACTTGGCAAAAAAATGTAATTCCACTCAGCAGCTTTTTAAGCTATCACCGACTCCCCGCTGCTACACATTAGCCTTCTACTGTCCCCGTTAACGCTGTCGTTATACAGCTTATTTCTGGCGTTTTTCTCAAAGTATACCTAAATCTATGAAATATTTGTCTAAACGACTTTTGAAGGTGTTTTTAGTCTTAGCATTCACTGCGTCTGACGGTAACTTATTCCAGTGCTCAACACCTGTAGGAAAGGAAGCTTTCTCCACGTCCGTACTACATCTTTTAGCTTTGAGTATTATTCCATTAGTCCTGGTAACCGTATTTTCTTGTATTTCGAAAAGATATTCGTAATTTACTTTAACGAACTTCTTCAGAATTTTGAACACTTGGGTTAAGCCGCCTCAAAGTCTACGTTTTACTTTTCTTTTTCTTTTTTCTTTTTTTTTTAAGGGAGAAGAGATCCAATCGTTTTAACCTCTCTTCGTATGCCAGATTTCTAATGGTTGGAATCAATTTTGTCGCGCGTCTTTGTACTTGCTCTAATTTTTTCTCGCCTTTTTTATAGTTTGGGGACCAAAAGTGGACTGCATATTCATAGTGTAGTCTTATTAGAGAATTATAAAGTGTAAGAATTGTTTCTGGTACCTTGTGAATATGTCCCTGGCTATGATACCTAACATTTGGTTGCCTTTTATACTTAGTGCTTTACACTGTTTAGTGTATTCCAGATTGTTGCTAATGACAACTCCAAGGTCGTTTTCTTTTTTTTTTTTTTTGAAGAGTTCCAAATAGTTTGTAGTCATAACGTATACTTTTGTCTCCAAAGTGCATAATTATACAATTATATACAATAAACGTCATTTTACCATTCCGGTAGTAAGTTAAGTTCTCTCCCAATCCTTTTGCAGTTACGTCCATCCATTATAAACTAACTTTCTCTGACGAAGTTTTTTTTTTCATCGTGCATAGTCCAGGAAAGTCTGTCTTTGCAATCATTTTCATATCGCGTATTTCTGATTACTCTGTGTGCTACCGGGAGGGAGATTTCATATTGCACCGTCTCTTAACCTTGTGTTTATGTGCTATGTCATTCTTCATATGTATGCTAGCATGCACACACACACACACACACACACACACACACACACACACACACAGCGAAGGTCTGGCATCAAACCAACAACCAGGTGGACCGTGGACGACGCTCCACCTGGTTGTTGGTTTGATGCCAGGCCTTTACTCTGTGTGTGTGTGTGTGTGTGTGTGTGTGTGTGTGTGTGTGTGTGTGTGTGTGTAATTGCCTATTTGCAATTACATTTTTTGTAGTGTACGAGGACGGATTTTTGCGCTCGTGTTGTTCGTCTCTCGACAAATTCTCTGGTGTTCTACATTCTAACCTTCAATCTACATTGACCACACCTTCTCTCAAGTTCATTCCATTCATCATCATTTATATACTAAACCGCACGTCTTCCTACCTTTTCAACAAGTATCCTGCTTAGTTTAATGTTATGCCATCTGGCTGCTCTATCCCAACATCTCTCGATCTCTACAATCTCTACATTATCGATCCCTTTTAAAAAAAATTTAAAGGGTATGATCAGTTCACCCCTAATTCTTCTTTCTCCTATGGTGGGCAAATTTAAAGCCACTAATCTTTCCTCGTAACCCAGAGTTCTATAATCTTGTACCACCTTTTCTGCCTCCTCAACTATTTTCTTAAAGCGGGACTTTGGCGACAGCTTAGGGATAATGTTTACTACAAAGTTTCTCGTGTCCACGGATTCTTGCAGTTTGTCTAACAGAAATTAATTCTGAAGTGTGTTGTCACTAAGTTCGTCAAACATGAGGCTATTCGTAAGTGTGCGTCACTAAGTTTGTCTAACACGAGCCTATTGGGAAGTGTATATCTTTAAGTTTATCTAACATTAGCCGATTAGGAAGTGTGTCACTAAGTTTGTCTGGCCAGCCAATTGGAAAGTGTGTGTAACTAAGCTCATCTAACACCATTTGGTTGGAATGTGTGGTTCTAAGTTTATTCCGACACCAGCCACTTGGGATGCATATCCCTAAGTTTATTCTGACACCGGTCACTATAGAGGCTTGTCCCTAAATTTGTCCCGTTACCGGCCGTCTGGGATCTACGTCCCTAAATTTGTTCCCAAACCAGCTACTTGTGATACGTGTCTCTAAGCTTATTCCGACACTAGCCACCCAGGACGCATGTCTCTAAGTTTATACCGACAACAACCACTTGGGATACACGTCTCTATGTTTGTTCCTATCCCAGCTGGTTGAGATGGCATGTTCCTAAGTTTGTTTAGGCACCAGCAGATTGGGACGTGCGTTCCCGGTATTGTGGGGACAAAAGCCACTTGGAATGTTTACCTGAATCTCATTTCTAAGTTCACCTGAGATTTTTCGTCTCAAGTTTCTCCGTCTTTTGCTTTTAAGGTTTGAATATTTTGTATGTTTCTACGTATGTTTCTCCAGTATGTGAAATAACATTTATCAAGTTTGTTTAATGTAATAGGTAAATGTTTACGTCCTAAAGAATATGCTTCACAGAAAACACAGAGAAAATAGCTACTCTATTAAGAGCGTGTTTCATAATATTCCCTTATGTTACTGGCAGGTTACAACATCTGTTCTTGCAGTGTTCTTTATCACATGAATGTTAAACCTTCCTCCAAAAACAAGAGATATATGTTTCTCTCGTTGTATCTTCTTTCTTGTTCCTTATTTCAAATTCAATTGATCATTATCATTTCATGTTTACTCTCCGTCAACACACCAGCATCGTCCCACGTCTCAGGCAACATTACAGGCAGGTACAGTAGTGTAGGGAGGACTGTCAACACACCAGCATCGTCCCACGTCTCAGGTAACATTACAGGCAGGTACAGTAGTGTAGGGAGGACTGTCAACACACCAGCATCGTCCCACGTCTCAGGTAACATTACAGGCAGGTACAATAGTGTAGGGAGGACTGTCAACACACCAGCATCGTCCCACGTCTCAGGTAACATTACAGGCAGGTACAATAGTGTAGGGAGGACTGTCAACACACCAGCATCGTCCCACGTCTCAGGTAACATTACAGGCAGGTACAGTAGTGTAAGGAGATGATGAAAGGTGACTCACCTGGTCATTACCACCTTACGTTTTAAAGATCCAGTGAGGGAAGATTATTCTGGAAAACATTGGATTTTTCACTAAATTGTAATCCGATTATAAGCTAGTTTTAACTAAGACCTCGGTGAAAAAGAAAATAATTTTAGCTTGGTAGGTCGATTCTAACAAAAAATCTTTTGATATTTCTCTTTATTTCACATGAGAATTCTTTCTTAGATATTGTGTTTGATATTTTTCATTCCCATGATATATTTGAATAATGATATAGTTTCTTTTGTCTCGTCACAGAACAGTAAATTAGACTATAATATCAGGCAACGTTTACTTTTATGCGATTTTCCCACAAGAGGAGATTAATGAAAAAAGAAGAAAGACAAGAATAGTGGCGTGTTTAGGGGATTTAGAGGCTTCCTTGTTAGTGTGGCTTCAACACAGACCTTAACACACATCTTAATGCAGATCTGATTATCACTAGAAACCCACACTCAGCATAGTTTAGTATACATGATCGTGGTCACATTCAGTCTGGTGGGATTCAGTAAACCTTTGGCCATACTGGCGGGGAACACATCAACACGCAGATGAATGATGTCGCTTCGTGACGTCAGACCCATGATGGCTGAATGAGTCGTAACGTTGCCACAGTGTGCCGTCAGACCAGCGACGGATGACTTGGTTATAATGTAAGATATAAAGAGATCAGGAGGAAGACATGACCTGACGGTAGAAATAATCTTGGACGTCGACTCTGTATGTCTCACTGCAACAATATCAGCGTCGAGGAGACCATTGTAAAATTTCTAAATAAAAAGATTTAACTGACATAAGTTTTACATCTACTTGTGTGTGTGTGTGTGTGTGTGTGTGTGTGTGTGTGTGTGTGTGTGTGTGTGTGCATTCATTTGCACATATATTCTTACTCATTAAATTCATATCCTCATCGTTACACTCGTGGAAGACAAAGATATGTAAAAAGTGGGTAATTTCAGGTCTGTTTTTGACGTCGGAAGAGATCACATAGTGTAGTAAGAATAAGAAAGATGACTTATCAAGAAATACTTGATATCTTATGTGATTCAGGAGACGTGAATAACGTCAGTCTTGAACTAAAACCAAAGTATTTCTCAAGTTTGTTCTGCAATGTTTTTATGTTGTTGTTTTCAACTACTCTCATTGATACACCATGTGACAATGTTTTGAAGAAAAAATCTTTGCTTCACTTAGAGTTAACCGTTTTCCTACCTCAGTATCCATTACTACGACTGAAATTAGACAATTCTCCCCTTAAATGATTATCTAGATCATGATTATGTAATTGATAATTTTGAGTATGTATCAAATCTTCTCTTATTTTTTTTCTAAGCAAAATAAGGTTGAGTCCAATAGGAATTGTCAGGAAGTCATTTTGGTAGCTCGTCTTTGCACTCCTAATTTTTTGGCAAGTGACCGAAACAGAAAACAATATTCAAGTTGAGGACGCACCATTGAGAACTGTGCAAAGTAAAATTGATTGCTAAGACGAATTCCAGTGCCCAACATATGAATCATAGACATTTTTTCTCTTTTTCACTCTTTCTAAGCACTGCTCATTTGACTTCAGGTTATCTGAAATTACTACACCTAAGACGTCTTCATTATTTACGTTATGTGACTCAACAGTATTCATACTCCAGCTTGCCTCTCCTTCTTACTACCAGAGTGTAAAACTTTGCAGTTATCGTCATCTGCTTCCATGTGCCGCCTGTAAGACCAGTCCGTCAGTTGATCAACGTCAGCTTGCAGCTGTAGACGTCCATTTTCTGTTAGAGCGTCATGTCTCAGTTTAGTATCGTCAGCGAGCTTTGGTGTCACAACTCAGCACATTCTTAATGTCGTCAATATATATGAGAAAGAGGATCGATCCCAAAATTGGTTTCCTCGACCCACAGGTTGTTACGTTTTCGTATTCCGAGACTTGAAGGTTAATCACGACTCTATGGTTGCGGCCAGTCAACCAATTTTCCAACCACCGAAGTACAGGACACCACGTATTCCATGTGACTTAACTTCTGCAAATAATTCTTATTGTGGAACTTTGTCGAATGCTTTGATCTAAATACATAACGTTAACCACTTTCCTTCCATCATACATACTGATCATGTACTTGAATGAAACGTTTCACATAACATAATGCCATGAAAAGAGTGATGTGGATCACTCAGTGGTAATCCATTATACTAATGACAGTCTCGAATGAATGTTTCCATAGATGTACCAACAACAGATGCAATACAAATATCCGGGCAGGGAATGATTATCTTTTTGATTATTGGTGTTACGTTGGCAAACATCTCATCCCCTGGAACTAAGCCTGTAATAAGCAAGAAATGGAAAAGAACTTAGGTATCTCGTTTTTAGCTAAATTCACTATTCCCGGATAAAACTTATTACGGATTTCCGTTCTATTAACTTTCATTTCTTATAATGATGTAAGCACTGTATATCTTGAACGTGTATTTACATACGATGTAAATTCTTTTCCTTTCCCAGTAATGGGATTGGATCTGGAACGTGATCTGGAACGTGAGCTGTGTCTTCTATTGTAAATACGGTTGAAAAAAATCACTTGAAATCTTTGCCATGGCGTCCCAGTCTTGACCTATGTCACCGTTTTCCATCAGTGAACCATTTGCCTAGGTTACGTTTCTCTTGTTCTAACCAAAGTATAAAACTTTTCTTATTTTTCACAATAGACATATCTTTATGACGTTTACTTTAGCGTTGGTGTTTCTTATACTTTCTCTTCATTTTCAGGTAATCTACTCCTCTGTGTTGGTTGTTATCCACTTCGAGCTACATACTTACGATTTTCTTGGACAACCGGCAGTTCTTATTTCTTTGTTCCAACATTTTGGCTTAGTTCCGAAAAATGACCATCCGTTACACTGGAACTTAAGTTCCTTCTTTTACGTTAATTGTCTTACTGTTGAATTTCTAAACTATAACCATATGGGTTTTTATTGATGACGTCATCCCAGGTTATCCCATCAAGACCAAAGATTGTGAAAATTGTAAGGCTTATTTTCCATGACGGTCGAGTTGACCGCAGTACAAGCATTTCTGAGGATGCCTCAAAAACGTTCTCTCGTGGATTACTTGTACTAAACTTTTCTCCAAATTCCTCATCAGACAAATCCCTGATGTGTGGCGAGAATCAAGTGTGATATGTTCACATCACGAGTGGGTAGGTGACCCACTGAACTGTTTTATGCTACTTTGATTTTCTTAAGAAACATAACTTAAAATTTCCACAAAAATGGAGTCGATGTTTCCAATAACTACAACTCTTTGTGGTACAAGATTAAACTAAGCTATAATGAAGAGTAAGACACCACTGTGGTTTATATATTTTGTCACACATTATGCCAAAATTTTCAATAAGGAAATTTCTACCTAACCATGATCCAAAGACACTAACAATATAATTTTCTTCTCATGAGGTTGTCTTAAACTCGAGAGATTTATTGTGTGCACCACACCGCGCGTATTTGCATGAAATATTCTAATAAGTGACAGGGGTGACATCAAGATAATTCTTATTTACGATTAATGGGTCCATTAAGAATCAACTATGAGCCCAGTTTGCAAATGTAAATGTCACTAATGACATGTACGTGTGCAGTGAGATGGAGAACCCCATCTACCCACGGCTGGACAGTTACTTCAAACTGATCCTCTTCAGTCCTGATTCCCTGTGAAGAATTCCGTCTACCTGGGCCTGGGAGGCAACTTGTGTCTGACCTGACGTACTCCTACTGGGTATGGCCAATTTGCCTGACCGTCTTTCCCTTGATTTCTTCATTTTTCTCTTGTGCTGGGTTCCTAACTAATCTGCGTCCGTCTCTACCTAACATGTGCTCAGAATTCTCACGTAAGACTCTGTCAAGTGAGCTCTTCTTACTCTGTTCAGATGGAGGCCACATTAACCGAAAGAGCCACTACTACAGCTGTCCCGGAGATCGATAAAAAGGAAAAAGTCCATATCCTTAAAGAGAGACTCAACTGACTGTTTGTACTTAGTATTATACTCAGAGAACATGAATCTAAGCCATATATGGGTAGTAACTCTATTACTACTACCTTCCTGCGTCTTGCTTGCTTGATCTCCTGAAGGATTCTGTCTGTGAAATGTAACTGCCGCTATCCAGCCCAGAGAGTCCAATATATATTTTTTTCATCTCTACTTGGTCTGCCCAAGGGGATTCCATTTTCTATCTAGTCTCCCAACAGGGTAAATTCATGAGGCTTAAAAGATACTTTTCATTGGCTTGTTAGATCCCCTGGGGTCCTATATTGCCATTTTGAGAGGAGTGAGCAGGAGAGCTTCTCCAAAAGTCTGGCAATATCCACCATGGGATATTCTCCCTCCGATGACGGGGAGGACAAAGGCCTCGTGCTGGGGACGCGCCAAGGAGTACCCAAGTCCCCTCTCATAGGGGACCATTATTCTGGGGCTTCCCCAGGTGCCACCGTCAAGGCTGACTGTCTCACTGTAAGGACAACTGAAGGGACGACACCATTCCCATTGGAACTCCATTTATTTTCTGTGTGTGTGTGTGTGTGTGTGTGTGTGTGTGTATGTGTGTGTGTGTATGTGTGTGTGTGTGAGTGTGTGTGTGTGTGTGTGTGTGTGTGTGTGTGTGTGTGTGTGTGTGTATGTGTGTGTGTGTGTGTGTGTGTGTGTTGTGTGTGTGTGTGTGTGTGTGTGTGTGTGTGTGTGTGTGTGTATGTGCGTGTGTGTGTGTGTGTGTTTCCATATGTGTAATTACCTATTTGTATTGTACGGCAAGGGAGTTTTACACTCGTACGGCACCATTTCTTGGACCTTATCTACCATCAGACAACTTGGTAAACTTCCGTTTGTAGTGCGTATTTACCATTCTGTCCAGTAAAACAAAATAACAACACCTACGGAACTATAGGCTCCTGTGTGACTGGATGTGCGCTTGTGCATGTACTCCATTTTCATATCTGAATATACATGAAAGGGAAAGCAATGTTAGGGACGTAGAAATCAATCCCTGAAATAATGTATGAAAATATAAGTATGAAGGTTGTATGGCATTCAGTATTTTCTCACCTAATCTTAGCTTCAGTTATATCTTGATGTCTTTTGTGCGATGTTTTACGTTCCTCGCAAAAGATATGCAGTTTTCAAAAGTGGTTAGTGTATAAAAAGAAAACAAAAAAAAAAACAGGAAACAAAAGAAAGTAAGGAAGAAGAAGAAGAAGAAGAAGAAGAAGAAGAAGAAGAAGAAGAAGAAGAAGAAGAAGAAGAAGAAGAAATAACCTTGGAAACTTTGATAGAAAAGTCAGGGACGAAGAATGAATTTACCGGTGTATTGTTTTAGAGCGAGGAAGAGAGTACAGATGTACAAATATATGATGGAGGATTACAAGATTCATGGAGCAAGAATCTAACTATCTCAAGTTTTTCTCTTATTTGAAACAATCGATAAGAAAAGTTAGGAGGTAATGGAAGGTGTGGGAACTTTGTAGCAGGTACGAGTGAGTGACGAGTGATAGATAACACTTGTGAGTGACTATATGGTAGAAGGTATAGTTGTAGTAGGAAGTGGAAGGTGTATGTAGTGTATAGGGAGGTAGTGGCAGGTGATGGAGGATGGTGATAGTATACAGATGGTTTATTGTAGGTCCTGTACACAGGGAGCTCCAGTTTCACTGGTACCAGAAACTTCAGTCAACTGACCCTCCACCTTCCTCACACTACTCACAAAGGTTGAGAAGTCAGGGTGGCTCATCCCCATAAATGTGCTCAGCTGGATGTATCTCAGAAACGTGTACGAAGTTCACGGCCGAACTTCCTGGTCCATGAAAATTTGATGTTGGCCAAGATCCGGGAGAGCCGGTAAACCCGGGGTGGTTCAGTCTTCACAGGTTTTTGATCAAGTCAGCGGAGCGTGGAGGATAAAGTTTGTGGTGAGAGTAAGAGCAGTTTGTTAAGGGTTGTGGTGTGGTGCAGGAGCCTGGTAGGGAGATAACACACCGTCTTGCGCTGCTCGCCTACCGCCAAGGATCAACCACAGAAGGTGGCGGCTTCTGGTGTTGTGTGAGAGCAAACACTGCCCACTACCATGGTCCTCACATTTACCATGGAAGAATGGGAAGTTCTGGAACAATGATCCACCTCCTGATGTTGATATTATTGAAATAGATGGATGTATTTTGTTCACCTTTACTTACGTCAAATATTCTGTAGGTTATGGAAGAATATTTCATGGGAGGCAGTTCCAGTGAAATTTCTCAAAAATGAGAGGGATTACTTCTTTATTTTGATTTTCCAAGACTAATTTTTCTGAATATTTTAACTTAATTGCTTTCGCTTTTACCTAAAAAACATGAATTTGTTCATGCTATGGTTATAGGTTATACCTTATCTATTCAAATCTTTTCTTTCAGGATGCTTCCTCATTAATTTTTCGCCATCTACTGGCCCATAAGACATATAATTTTTTGGAATATTTAAAGCTGTTGGTTTTATAACCAGTGGTGAAGTTGTGGAAAAGTTGCGCGTTTTATAATATTTATTTCATGCACTGATTGTTAGGCTTTTTCTTATATGTGAAACACGCAGCGAGTAATGCAAGTGCCGTGGGTGTAATGAGCCAAGGTACAGACAGAACACATAAAGGGTTATCTCTTTCTGATAGTGACTGGAAATGAGCAGTTATTTCGCTGTCGTACGTAAGAAAAACAAGTATCAGAGGTGTTGGCCTGAAACGAGATTATTTGCTAAGTAATATCTTGAGCCTTACTACTTTCCTTCTTTATGAAGATGGCATTACCACTCTGCTACCAATGTAGGGGTTCCAGAAAAGAGAGAAAGACAAATACCTACAACTAATACTACCTCTCTTTACTAGTAGTAATCAATTAAGAGTTTCTTGGATAAGATAGGAATGTATAAAGGCAGGCGCACTATCTTTCCCTCCCTCCAGTAAAAGGGAGTATGGTAAAGAATGGAAGATTCCTTGTGTGGTTGAAACATAACAAAAATGAAATTTTATACAAAACATCATGAGGCTAGTGATTGTTATTGATACTAGTGATCCTTATATAACTGACACGTTAACGGAAACAAGCGGTTTTTCTGTGTTAGATTATGTCAGTTTAAGTTTCACCGTCTATTTCAGTAAAGGTCATAGACAATGATATACATATTCATCCATCAGCTGTTTGATTTTTGCATTAAAAACGTTAGCACTAATTTGTTCCAGTGTTCATCATCTTCGTTAAGAAAGGAACCTTCTCTCGCGGTAGTATCGAATAATTTTCTTTGATGTTTCATTATATTCGTTCTAGCAACACTATTGTTCTGTATCTAGAAGTGATCTTTTTGATCTATATTGTCGGAATCATTTGGATTTTGAAAAATTGCATCATATTTTCAAGCAATCAACGATTCTTAAGGGGAGAATAGAATAATTTTATGAGTCTGACTTTATACTTAGGTTTGTCAGGGATGGAATTATTGTGGCGAGTCGTTGTGCTTAATCAAGTCTGTTTATCCTTCATGTAGTCTGGACGCCTGAACTGACAAGCACATCAAAGCTGTGGCCTTGCAGACATAAAAAGTATCAGTCTGTTTATAGCTACTTGTGGTAGAACTCCCCTATTATAAATCCTAGCTTTTAATTTGAAAGTATTGGCTGGTGCTAAAAACTGTCTGAAGCGCTTCAAATTGTTATAGGTAAAGATTTCGAGGTCCAATACATCACATATCTTAAAAACAGATTTCTAAGCAGCATTATATTTTCATTTAATATCAATTTGCATTTTTCTGGCCACTGGCTTGAGCTGATAAAACCTCTTTGAATTTCTTCCTCGTCTTGCTCCTATATAACTTTGCTTGGTATTTTTTTTTTTTTTTTTGTGGCCAGCAGATTGTGAGATCTTGGACTCGGACCCATTACTATGTCAGTATGAAAACTTAAAAGTAAAAAGGACCGATCACTGAGGTAACTTATATTTTCATGATCAGCCAACGGGAAGCCTCAGTACGTAAAATATTTTCCTTTTCTGTCGGTGAGCCAAATATTTGTCTACTTCCAGTCAACAATAAAAAATATCGATACAATTGGGTGTCATGGAATTCGAAATGAACGATGTTACTTCATTT
This sequence comes from Panulirus ornatus, assembly GCF_036320965.1. Taxonomy (NCBI): domain Eukaryota; kingdom Metazoa; phylum Arthropoda; class Malacostraca; order Decapoda; family Palinuridae; genus Panulirus; species Panulirus ornatus. The sequence goes on along the minus strand of NC_092286.1, from coordinate 19,246,318 downwards.
CTTTCAGTTTGGTTATTCCTTTTATCATTGTTTTTCTATATCTTATACACGATAGAATCCCTTTATCGGGCCATATTCTTTTACTTAGATCTTTGATTTAAACATCATTTGTTCAAAGAAAATTTACAAACAAATTTAACTCACTCTTTTGGTGTTAAATCTAAGAAGTGTTTACACCTCGCATATAATAGGCTAAAGAACAGTGAGAAGCTAAAGGGATGATTTGCTGTTTACCAGATATTTTGTGGTTATGAAAGAAAATGATAAGTATGTAAAAAGTGTTTAATAAACTATTAGAAAGAATATTACATTTAGCTAAGGAAAACATTTAAACCTGTAGAAGATATATAGATCACCAGGGCATTACTATTTTGCCGGCAAGGTAATTATCGAACCAATGCTTGTTAGTTTTTCTTTGGTTACGGGTTTCTGAGCATGAACGACCATTAATGCTCAAAAGGTATGGATCTAGACTCGAAACGTATAACTAAACCAGACATAATGTCGTATATATAGTGGTATATTCAGCGAGCACTCACAGTCACTGGGATGATGAAATGGTAACGAGACCACATTTAATGCAATAAGGTGCAACTATATCTTTTTTATTTTGATTATAAGAACGGAGAGATTTTTCACATGTTCATTCATTTTTTTATATTTCATTTACATGTAGTAATAGATTTCTCATTTCTTAAACAAATATTACATATGCAGTTATATTTACCGCAAAACATAAGACAGTCTTCAGCAGTGCAGACTGCAGACAAAAGGTATCTAGAAATTCTGATAGAAGTTCTTTAACTGGTCCAGTTGTATGCTGCCATATCCTGTGTAGTCTCACTACCAAATACTTAAAGTAAGTGTACCAGTGCATGACGAAAACCAGAAGAATGTAGCAATGTTTTTCTTTTTCTTGCTTAATATATTTCATCTCCAGTGTCGTGTGATCATTAGTTACATACCAATCTTTAATGTGATTCTTTATCGAAATCTCGAAAATCTTTTCCAATTGACAATGCTTATGAATCCCAGTTAGTATCTATCATTAAAAAGGAAACATAATGATTTTGGTACACAAGAATTTTTGCAAAACCTTTGCTGGTTGTTTGTTATTTTACAGAATTTTTGAAGTTTTTCTCCACGTAGACTCCAGTTACCTTTTTCCTGAACCTGACATGAGACTAGCTGGAAAGCACATTTTCTATCCCGTTTTCATTTATATTGGGAAGCATCATGCAATTTCTAATCTTGTGTTAACTTACCTTCAGTTAGTAACATGTTCGAGATTATGGATATTGGATGTCAACGTCATTTTTTAAAAGTCTTCTGGCAGGTAATCAGGACCAGGTGATTGTCTGTACGAATTTGATCAGTTTCAATGCTTTGTATTCCTTGATTTTTGTCAAAGTCAGTTTATCGTGATCTACGCCAGGTAGTGAATGTTATGTCTTTTTCGACAGAAGTGGATCATTCACTTGGTATGAACACCATTTCTCTGTCGTTATCATTTCAGGGTACCAGGTTCATGTATCAGTCATCGTATTGTATCTTATATGTCTTTTCTTTATCATTTTTCTTAAGGAACACGCTGGGCTATCATCAACACTTAGGGAAATTCTTCCTTCATCCTCACGTTCGTATCTTCTAAAAATCTTAATCTCCACAGCTTACTGAATTCAATTCCTTGCAACCTTCACCATATCCGCATGACTTACGTTTCATGTTTTTTCTTATGAATATTCAATACTCTCTTTTCTAGGTCACACTGGCTTTTTCTTAACTCACAACCGGTCCTTTTGATGTTTATTTCCCTGATTCAGAGTAAGAAACAATCTAACACTTAATCACTTAAACAGTATCAACATCAAAGGAGCTCAATGTACTTATTTCTGTTCTTGTTTCATATCTGATTTTTTGAAATTTTGTTTTTTCCTATAAATATGGATTAAGACATCACTAGAACTGAATGATGTAATGATAATGTAACAATAATGTGGTATTCGCTGCTTGCCAAAACCTCGGCAACCTCACATAACTTGATAAAGTCGCTGTCAATGGGAGAGAAAAAAAGATAAAAGATAAAATCGAGACTATGGTTTGGAATTCTAGATTCTGATTCCATTCAAACTTTAATCACTCTGCTAAATAATTCCAGTCTAGAATTGGATTATATGCGTCACTTATGATTATGATTTCCTTGTTGATTGCGGTTGATATCATTTCATTATATGAATCAATACAATTTCCCTTTCGTTGCTTTAGAGGTCTATATACGGCATAAATAGTAGTCTGTTTTCTGTACTCATCGGTAATATCGACGTACAGAGAGAGAGAGAGAGAGAGAGAGAGAGAGAGAGAGAGAGAGAGAGAGAGAGAGAGAGAGAGAGAGAGAGAGAGAGAGAGAGAGAGAGAGAGAGAGAGAGAGAGAGAGAGAGAGAGAGAGAGAGAGAGAGAGAGAGAGAGAGAGAGAGAGAGAGAGAGAGAGAGAGAGAGAGAGAGAGAGAGAGAGAGAGAGAGAGAGAGAGAGAGGTGAGGGCTCAATTTAACTTGTCTACTTCAGCTGCATCTATGCAAATATCAAAATAGATGAAAATTTAATCTAACTTGTCTACTTCAACTGTATCTATGCAATTATCAAGATTGATGAAGATATCTTTTTAATTCACTGGCATTTATCAAGTTTTTGAATCCAAGCATTGCTCATGCAGCCAACAGTTGTCTCCTTCGCGTAGTTGTCCAGGTTCTCATACAGCTGCAATGTTCGGATTTTCTATGAGGGATTATGGTGGTAGGTCGATCCATTCTAACCCATGACTTTGTTGTATAATAGATTCGTCCAGCTCAGCAATCTATAAGGTGTTCGGGGATCTTCTTGTACCTGTCTGATTCACACGTTTGGATTCCTGTTGTTATTGATTTTTACATCAGTTGACTAAACCTTCTCTGTCCCATTCTCATTTGACCTGACTACAGTGAGTTGGGAAATCCAGTCTACTTGGGCCTAGAATCTGATCCCTGATTGATATAGCTTGATTAGTTGAGCTGGGTCACCTCACATGATTCTCTTCCTACTTGGGTTAGCTTCGGTCTTCTGCTTTGAGTGAAGTACTGTTATAGTTCCTTATCTATCTCGTACTTACCAGATGTTCTGTGGTGTAGTGGTTAGAGTCCCCGGCCATGACTCATTTATGGGTTCAAATTTTGGTTACGGTAGTCGGTCTACAGTCATCCCGGCTGTTCATCCCAACCCCTAGTCTTTGGCCAGTGAAATGCACCTCCACCTTTGACACATATATTCTCTTTGTCAACCTTGCTTCTCTCATTCTCTGTATATGTCCATACCATTTCAACACACCCTCTTCTGCTCACTCAACCACACTCTTTATTACAACAAATCTCTCTTACCTTTTCATTACTTACTCGATCAAACAAATTCACACCAAATAACATCCTCAAAACTTTCATTTCCAACACATCTACCTTCTCAGCACAACGCTATCTACAACCCATAACTTGCAACCGTATAACATTATTGGAACCACTACTCCTTCAAACATACATATTTTTGCACTCCGGGACAACGCTCTTTCTTTCCATACATTCTTCATCGCTCCTAGAACTTTCGCCTTCTCTTTCACAGTATGACTTAATTACGCTTCCTTGATTCTATCCGCTGCTCCAATTTTTCTCCATGTAAACTTACATCCCAAGCCCCAGCTGCCCGTGCCGTCTCAACTAACATGAAAAAATTTCTTGACCCTCAATCCTGCTGAACCTAATAATCTTGCTTTTATTGACATTTACTTCCAACTTTCTCCTTTCACACAGTTTTCCAAACTCAGACGCCAACCTTAGCAGTTTCTCACTCGAATCAGCCACCAGCGCTGTAACATCGGCGAACAACAATTGACTCACTTCCCAGGCCCTCTCATCCCCAACAGATTGCATGATTGCATACCCGCTCCTCCCTCCAAAACTTATGCGTTCACCTTCCTAACCACTCCATCCATAAAAACTTAAACATCCATGGTAACATCACACACCCTTGCCATACACCGACCTTCACTGGGAACCAATCATTTCTCCTCTCTTCCTAGTCGTGCACATACCTTACACCCTTGATCGAAATTTCTCACTGTTTTTAGCAGCTTACCTCCCACACCATATATTCTTAAGACCTTCCACAAAGCATCTCTTTCACCTTTTTTTTTTCTTTCTATATCTACAGTTCATAAAGCCTAATTATGTGCAGTTGCAAGGGAGAATAGAGTATAATGGGGTCCCTGATATGCACTAAACATCCAGTGTGAGAATGCCAAGAACTGTTTAATGGGGATTAATAGCGGAGGCTTCCCAGGTATGAATCGAATGAAAGAGACTTCCAACTTGATTGAAAAAGATCGTTTCTTTCTTTTATCTATCTTCATTTAGAGATCCAATTTGTAAGGGACTGAATGGAAAACACTGGAGTGAACAAGTGCAGTAAGTCAGTTTATGACAGTGCAGCTTACCAAAGAGAAATGAAATTTGTATTTCAAATGTAATGAAAAGGCAACTCTCTGGCAGTTGGACATCAAAATTCCTCCCAGGCAGTAAGAAAATCTGCTCTAAAAATCTTCAATAACTGCTATTAGTATTGCGCTAGGGGATAATTGAAGACATAGCATTGTCTGAACTAGTAATGAATATTATGGATTCAGATAGAGGAACGTACCAAAACCAGTCAGTCTAAACAAGATCAGCGAATAGAAGACAAGAGATAAAAGCAAGTAAAAACACATGAAAACATCACACATCAAATTTTTAGGGATGGTATGGGAACTTGTGAAGGAGCAATATCAGAGATGACACAACTAGAGCTAGGATCAAGAAATTGAAGAAACATCTCTAGTAACATGAAGGGAACTATCAGACTTAGAAAGGAACAGACAATTTTATACGGGCTCCAGGAAATATGAAGACGGGAAAGAAGATGAAGCCCGGAAATGGAAGGCGAAGTCTTATTATCCTCTCTATTTTCACCAGAGGTTGTGCAATCAGAGGAAAAATTGTTAACAATATTGGTCGAGGAACTGCAAGAGCATTACCGGAGGACTTTCAGGAAGGAGAAAAAGAACAAACATACACAGACTGATGAAAATAGAGAGCAGGAAAGATTATGGACAAATTCAAAAGCAGATCAACAGAGCGTTACAAGTGAGGGAGAGGAACATATTCCCGGAGTGACACCAACAGTTTCACAGGAAAGTGAACGAAACAACTGAAAAAATAATATGCGCAATCAAGATAGCATATGGGGTCTTTGACGAAACGTTTAGGAAATGACAGAGTGTACAGGACCAGTGTTTGTTAGTCAGAAGAGAGATTATATAGAAAGCTGGAGACATAGAGTTTGGCACTACCACACTGAGGGATCTAACTGAAAAGTGAGTGGCACCAAAATCACAAAGATTAGTAAAGCAGGAGGTTCATAAGACTTGAATCACTGATTGTTTTTGGACTGGAAGAAGTTCATGCACCATATAAGGAAGAAAAAGAAAAGGAGGAGGATATGCGTGATGAAAGAATACTAGAGTGTATGGGACTGCCAGGAGCGACTTCCGTCATAAAGGAAAGGAGAAAAAAGGAGGTTATGACCAAGACGTTAAGGTCGACCAGCTATGTTTGCGTTTGACTTCGAGTCTTCAAGCCAAGAAATACTTTAAAGAAAATAAGAATCTTAAGGCATGGTGGAATCCAATAGGGTCTTCATAAGTGTGATAGATCTAAGGAAGGGAGGGAGAAAAGCAGAGTGCAGTCAGACGACAAAAAATCTGGATGCGCCACATGTGGCGGGAAGACGGGTCTTCCCTCCTAGAAGGCAGGAGT
>NC_092286.1:19187493-19240347 GCF_036320965.1 Panulirus ornatus | reverse complement strand
CAAACCACTTTTTCATAATTCATTTCTTCCGCTTTTAAAGAGCGGATCCCCTCTGTTAGTAACTAATAATGTGCGCGTCATCCTAGAGAGAGGGACGTCAATCTTTACCGTATAAATAAAAATAGATGCCAGCAATTGTAAGCAGAGTAACAACTCATGCACTTTACGTAGTCACTTTGCTTGATGAATCTCTAAAAATATCTGTTGGTGAATGAAAGCTGTACCAGTTATGCTTACGGCATAATTGGAGCAGGTAATCCTTCACATGTGTAGCATTAGTGACATACGCTGCACTTATACATCATTAGGCCAAAGCGTTTCACTAGGTAACTCACGGCATATCAAAGCACTTCAGGTATATGGCATAATAACAGCCTCTGACTGCATGCGTTCTGTTGTGTTCACACGAGTTTACTTGAGAAAGACAGACAACAGGAGGCCTGACTGGCCCACGACTGAACTGTAGAAAAAAAAGTAGTTTAACTTGGCAAAAAAAATGTAGTTCCACTCAGTAGTCTTTTAAGCTATCACCGACTCCCCGCTGCTGCGCATTAGCCTTCTACTGTCCCCGTTAACGCTGTCGTTTATACAGTTTATTTCTGGCGTTTTTCTCAAAGTTTACCTAAATTTATGAAATATTCTTCTAAACGACTTTTGAAGGAGTTTATAGTCTTAGCATTCACTGCGTCTGACGGTAACTTATTCCAGTGCTCAACACCTGTACGAAAGGAAGCTTTCTCCACGTCCGTACTACATCTTTTAGCTTTGAGTATTATTCCATTAGCCCTGGTAACCGTATTTTCTTGTATTTCGAAAAGATATTCGAGATTTACTTTAACGAACTTCTTCAGAATTTTGAACGCTTGGTTTAAGTCGCCTCAAAGTCTACGTTTTACTTTTTTTTTCTTTTCTTTTTTTAAGGGAGAAGAGATCCAATCGTTTTAGCCTCTCTTCGTATGCCAGATTTCTAATGGGTGGAATCAATTTTGTCGCGCGTCTTTGTACTTGCTCTAATTTTTTCTTGCCTGTTTAATAGTTTGGGGACCAAAAGTGGAATGCATATTGAAAGTGTAGTCTTATTAGAGAATTATAAAGTGTAAGAATTGTTTCTGGTGTCTTGTAAATATGTCCCTGGCTATGATACCTAACATTTGGTTGCCTTTTATACTTAATGCTTTACACTGTTTAGTGTATTTCAGATTGTTGCTAATGACAACTCCAAGGTAGTTTTTCTTTCCTTTTTTCTTGTTTTTTTTTTTGAAGAGTTCCAAATAGTTTGTAGTCATAACGTATACTCTTGTCTCTAAAGTGAATAACTATACACTTATACACATTAAACTTCATTTTACCATTCTGCTAGTAAGCTAAGACCTCTCTCAATCATTTCGCAATTCCGTCTATTCACAGCTTTACTTTCTAGTTTAGCAAATCTAGTTTAGCAAATTAAGAGACCTTAGACATGAGACCGAGTTCTAGGTCTTTCATGTACATTATGAAAAGAACTGGGTCTAGGACCGACCCCTGTGATACACCACTCCCTAGGTCTAGCCAATCTGATGCTTCGCTGTTTAACGCGACACGCTGCCTTCTTCCGGTAAACCAGTCTCTGATCCATGTACAGAGTTCTTCACCGATTTCGTGTGTTTTGAGTTTATGTAAAAGTCTCTTGTGTATGTGCCTTATCGGAAGCCTTTTGGAAGTTAGATATACTACATCAGACGGTAATTTCTCGTCTCATTTCTGATGAATAACATTAGAAAATTCCAGCAAGTTTGTCGGGCAGGATCTTCTGTTACGGAAACCGTGTTGGTTGTCCGATATAATTTTGTGATCTTCTAGGAACGCAACAATTTTATTTCATTATTTTTCCATCGTTTTACCTAACACTGACATAAGGCTAATTGGGAGGTAGTTCAAGGCACACTTTTTTGCTTCCTTTTTTATATATAGGAATAGCATTTGCAAGTTTCCAGTCAGTTGGCACATGACCATCCGACAGACATTTGTTGAATTTCTTTATGGGTTATATCAGCTGTCTCCTGACCTTTAAAAATTTGGAACTAAGTTATGTGAGCCGTTGGATTTGTTAGGATGTAATTGGTCGGGGTATTTAAGTACTTCAGTGTTCTTTATTTCTCTAAACTTCAACTCTTCTTCATCAGAACCTTGAAACATGTTCATTGGTTGCGGAATTTGACAATTTTTCAATCGTGAGTACGGAGTTAGAGGAATGATCTAGTATGGCAGCCATTTCCTTGTCCTCAGTATTTAGTGTGTCGTGTTCGTTTCGTAATGGTCCAATTCCTTCTTTGACTGTCTTCCTTTGTCTTATATATTTGAAAAATTCCCTAGGTTTATTCTTAACTCTGAAGGAAATTCTTTTTTTCTCATCGCGTTAACTCTGTCATGACCAGGATCCTTACACTCCTTGATTTTGATTAATTCCTGGGGATTTTCATCGGTTCCCATAGATTTTAATTTCTTATTTTTTCTTCTTTTGGCGAATTAGTCCTTTTATTTTCTTATTTATCCATGATGGTTTTGAAATATTGCAAGTTCTCTTTGTATTTCGTGAAATGTTTATTTTCAATTTCCAATAGTGTCTTTTTTTTTTTAGAATTATTCTGCATATCCTATAATGTGTGAACGTCAAGAATTTCGTGTCTACTGTTTCCAAAATTTGCTCCTCTCTAATCTGGGATCAAATCTTTGCTGTCATTTATTTCATAATCTAAATTTATCTCTAATCTAATCAAACTGTGATCGATGTTTGACAAACTCTCGCCTACTTTACAAGAGTTGATTAAATTTGTCTTCATTCAGTTCTGTTAGTCTCACTCCCTCTCGGTAACGTGTTAACGTGTTCCTGTTTATGCTTGACGTGTCGAAGTCTACTTCTACTATAACCTGTACTGTTTATTTTACTTTTGATTTCACTGCATAGCATCTAATCGTCATCTTTTTGCTTACGAGGTCTGTAAATAACGCCGAGATGTAGTTTACTTTTGCACTTGTCGGTAATGATAATGTAAAGAGTCGTGAGTGTGTGTGTCTACTTTGCTTAACTTAATAGCGCTTAGATTGTTATCAACGTAGATCAAAACTCCACCACCTACCCTGTATAACATCTTTCGTAAATAGTTTGTGTCCGAGTATTGCTCACTCGGCGATTAGGTATCTATACTCATAGTTTACCCACGTTTCTGAGATTGGAATAATGTTTGCTTTTTCAGTAACTGGATTGGGTATAAGTTCGTCGCGTTTCGTAATATTGCTCCGGACATTTGTGTATATCAAACTTATTTTCCTTGGAGTTGATTCCCGGGCTGAGTCTGTTTTTTTTGCTTTTACTGTCGGAATGCGTGTTTGTATTATCACTGTTAATGTCTGCGTGTGCAGCAGCGAGAGAGATAAGGTTTTCCATCTGTTTTGGGTTCGCCGCCTAGCCCAGACCCTCCCCGCACTGGACCCTGCCAGCCTTGTTCCTTAAGGTTACCTGAGAGTTGACTTGTAGCTGTGCTAATCCGCTACTTATACTGCCTGAGTTGTCCCCAACTGACCCTACTTGACCTTTCTTCGCTAATTCCTCTGCTTGTGAGGTTACTGTTACTCCTCGAGGATCCCTACCGCCAAGGTCCCATCTTATGGTGGTCATATTGGACGCCTTGTCCCTCATACCCTTTTCACACTCAGATTCCCCTCTCACCGACCCACCTCTCACAGCTGCCCCTTCACCCTTTCCACTCTCCTAGTTCCTTCGTTAGCTAGACAGTGATTTGCTCCCCTGAGTAGTTTATCTCTATCGAAATAAGGCCTAATGTTCTCATCCAATACTCTGTTAAGGCGGGACTCTTCCGATTCCATTCAAGTGAAGACCATCCCTACCGTACAATGATATGACTTAACACACTATTCTCCTCCCTAGAGAGAGCTTCGATTCTCCTGTTTGTCTCCATCAGTCTGATAAAAGTATAAGAATCGACTTCATACACTGGCAGCAATACCGATATTATAAGCTTCCTGCGACTTTCTTTAAACCTACTAATAAGTTCCTTATAATTTGCTAACATTTCTTCCCATCTTCCATTAACTGCATTGTTCGTCCTCACCTGAAATTCACATCCCAGGGACTGTTTGAGATTATGTCGTCAAACGTATCTTGGACGTGTTCTACCCAAGCTCCTGCATAACACAAGTTCTTCCTATTTCTACCCTTCACACAGAACTCTTGGTCCTGATGTCTGACTATAGAGTCGCCGACCAGGATGATGCTATGATCATGTACTTCATCATCTAATACTCCTAATACTCCTGATACTCCTAATACACAACACACACACACACACACACACACACACACACACACACACACACACACACACACACACACACACACACACACCTAATGTGAGTGGAGAGTTCATCCGGTTGTTCGGTAGAGCGGCGACAAGTTTTCCTTGCAGGTTGGAAGGTGGAAGTATCTTCCAACTTCGTCCCAGTGGTTGCTATCCTACTATTTAAGCTACCCACCCTAGATGATATACCTGTGTCTGCCTCATGTATCGCAACCGCTTTCGCCGCCAAGAGCCCAGCTTCCTCTTCTCACCCTTTCATCCTAACATCCAGTTTCTTCAAGGCTTCGTTGTTTTTCCTAACAACTACCGAAAGCCTACCAGATAAGTCGTAGAACAAATAAGAAGTGTACTCACCTTCTTCTCTGAGGAGAAAATCCCCGGTAAATCCAGATGGAATCTAGAGCAGGCGACTCCAGAAGTTGAAGCTATCTTGTAGGATTTCACATCTTTCCACGTCACATCCGACTTTTGCAACAGGTTTCAGGTTAACAGTTTACAATTCCTTCTTCAAATCTGTGATGTGCTAAAGTAAGTGGTTATTCACATGTATTCTTTCCTTCAGGAGTGTTATAAACATGATGATTAAGTTGGTTATGATACTGGTTCAGGTACAGTGTCCTACTCTAGGTAATCATCATCCTATCACAACCTAAAGATACCTACCACAATCTCCCTCGTTCAAGTGGTCCCAGTTTCTTCCCAATAAAAGTTTATATCTAGAAGAAAACTCAATTGGTCCTTCCACTCTCCCACCTCGAAGAATAAAAGAAAAAATCTTCGTGTGCTGATCATGTTCTCTGAAGTTAAGGAACCATTTCTTGAGGCAAAATTGCAGGAAATTGGTAAGGAACTCAATATATGTTCATTTTTGGAGGGCGTCTTGGCTCTCGTACCGCCTGGCGCATACCATCAGTGGGAAAGCGAGGTATAACACATGCGGCAATTAGTGTGATGTGTTGTGCTGGATGTCAAAAACTCTGAGATGATTTTCGTCAAATTTTCCTATTGTATTTAATCATCTTTAATTTGTTTCGCTTGTAGAGATCGTAAACCTCTTTAATCTGATGGCTATTAGATACAGTTAGATGAAATAATATAGAATTTTCATTAAAATCACACACACACACACCGGTAGGATGCGCTGAACTTCAGACCGGTCTCCCTGAAGAACGTAGTCTTCACTGAATTTGGAAAGATTGTCAGAGATAGTATGGGTTACGAACTGCAGAGGAGATACTGCCTAAGTGGCAAGCAACAGGATTTCAGGGAAACATCATGTGAAACGAACCCCTTCATACTTCTATTGGAGAGTGATCTTTTTAGACAAGAGATGACTGGATGGACTGTGCATATCTGGACGGGAAGGCAGCATTTGGCACACGACCTTGTAGGAGGTTGGTAAAAAAGATGGATCTTGATGGAGGAATAAGTAGAAAATCCTTGTGGACAAAAGATTATCTTTGTGGAAGGAAACAAAGGACTCATGTCAGACTAACATTCTCGAAATGGATTAAAATCGCCAGTGGTGTGGCACAGGGTTCTCTTCTGGGGCCATTGCTCTCCTTGATCTATGTGAATGACGTGCCTCAGGAATTGATCTCCTAACTGAATATTTCTATGCAGAAAGAGGTTGGATGGGTCTGTACAGGACAGAATCAACTCGGAAAATTGTATAAAAGTTGAAATGAGATCCGTGTCATAGTGGGTTTGCTGGGAGTCACTGTAAATAACGGGTCAGCTGGGCTTATAGCAGGACTAGTAAAAGTAGGATCAGCGAGAGGATGAGTAATTTGTTGTTAGTGTCCGTTGATGTCTAACCGGTACTGTCATATCGCAAACGAGAACATAAATGTCTATGTCTTCTAGACTGGACCACAGATATCTCTAGTGTGGTGCTGGATTGGTCCACATATCTCAAAATTACGGAACTGGTCCATATATTTTTCGTGCATTATACTGGTTTACATATCTCTCATTACTGGACTGGATCACATATTTCCTACCTACTGGACTAGTCCTCAAGTGTCCTATGAAAAGAGCTGCTCCATGTAACTATTTGCATATTTACAATGGGAGGAAACTGTTGTAGCAAGGAATGGGATTGGTATGAACACTCTAATGCACTTGAAGAAACATTAGTGTGGTCAGACCAACTAAGACGATTAAGATAAACTTGGGAAGGGCGTATTTGGTGGTAGAAGAGCTGATAGAATAGCACAGGAAGAGAAATGAAAGAGATAAGAAGACAACATGTTATCCTTTGACGAAAAATGTGCTGATAAATTACATCTTACGAGGGAAACGAAAGGAAAGAATATTCGTAGAGCATTTACATGAGACAGGAGAAATAAATGAAAGTGTTCAGGGAAAGACTGATATACAAGTGAGTCAGTATGTACGGAGGTGGATGAGTCTCATGATGATAGATTATGCCGGCGGACCCAGAGAAACATGGTCAGCATTTCTGTTGGTATTGTATCGTCTCCTGGGCGGTACACCGTACCACACGATGAGATCACTGGACAATGATAAACTCTCCAGTTATGTACGACACAAGCAGACATGATCAGCTGAAATGTTTGTGTCAACTCCATCATGTTCCTCAGTAACAAATGACTGTCGTATAAATGATTAATTATACAATTTAGTCGTCTAGTTTATGTACGACTGAAATGTACTAAAGGGACTACTGTTCTCGTCTTTTGATATATAGAATATAAAACTAGACCAAAAGCTGTACTCGGGCCCCTGTGTGTGTGTGTGTGTGTGTGTGTGTGTGTGTGTGTGTGTGTGTCTGTGTGTTTGTTACCATGGTTGTGGGAGAGCACCACCGACGCACATAGCTACGCAAATACATCGTCTTTAATTTCTTATTTGCAATGAAAATGTTGGTATACGAATCGAAGGTTAGCAATATATGACTATTTCCAACGTTTTCTTTGTCTATCATTTTGTTTTACTATAATCTTCATCATTCATCTGCTACAATCTTCTTCACTTTTTTTTCTGAATGTCTGTCACATTCCCAGCATGGTACAGTTCATATGAAGATGCCAGGAAATGAAGGACACTCTCTTGATAACCTAATAGTTAAGAACAGAAAGAGATAAAGATATATCAATATATGGATTGGGTGACTAAATGATAATAGAGAGAGAGAGAGAGAGAGAGAGAGAGAGAGAGAGAGAGAGAGAGAGAGAGAGAGAGAGAGAGAGAGAGAGAGAGAGAGAGAGAGAGAGAGAGAGAGAGAGAGAGAGAGAGAGAGAGAGAGAGAGACTATTCGTATTTATTCCATATAACTCGTCAAGTAAGAGAGAACCTGAGACGTGCAGACAGTGCGACTCCGACACTCAGCTGTTGTAGGAAGTGTAAGCACGAGGGGAAGTTGGCAGCAAGAGTTATACATACGTGATGTGTCTGATTGTTCGAATGGCGGAGATTGTGGTGGGTCCCTCTCCTGCCCCTCAGGTTGGTGGGTCCCTCTCCTGCCCCTCACGATGGTGGGTCCCTCTCCTGCCCTCACGATGGTGGGTCCCTCTCCTGCCCCTCACGATGGTGGGTCCCTCTCCTGCCCCTCACGATGGTGGGTCCCTCTCCTGCCCCTCACGATGGTGGGTCCCTCTCCTGCCCCTCACGATGGTGGGTCCCTCTCCTGCCCCTCACGATGGTGGGTCCCTCTCCTGCCCCTCATAGTGGTAGATCCCTCTCCCGCCCCTTATGTTAGAAGGTTTTCATGCCTCTCTGGGTGGTAGATACCTGCACGTGCCCTCCTTGCGGTGGTGGGTCTCTCCTACGTCTCAAACTGGCTGGTCCTTCTTCCCCACTAACGATGACGGGTCCTGCGTCTGCTGCGTATGGTAACGAGTCCCAGTTATTCCTCTGACGATAGCCAGTCTCTTTCGTTTCCTTCATGGCAACAAGCTGGATTCGTTTTCCTCGTCCATCCCTGACAACCTTTATTGTTCTTTTACGTCCATCCATTATAAACTAACTTTCTCTAACCAAGTTTATATTTCATCGTGCATACTCCGGGAAAGTTTGTCTTTGTAACCATTTTCATATCGCGTATTTCTGATTACTCTGTGTGCTACCGGGAGGGAGATTTCATATTGCACCGTCTCTTAACCTTGTGTTTATGTGCTATGTCATTCTTCATATGTATGCGAGCACACACACACACACACACACACACACACACACACACACACACACACACACACACACACACACACACACACACACACACACACACCATAGCCTCTCCCAGGTACTCATATAATCTTATATTATCCAAGCTTAAAGACCTTGGTTATGAACAACCATTATAATGCAACACAATATATATTTATCATAAACAAATCATTTATCACAATAATCATTATGTTTGTACTAGATTCTTTAAGTCTTCAATCAGGTTTGTTAATATACAAGAAATTTTTCCACCACTGACAAGTAGCTCCGTGGTACAGTGGTTAGCACATCTGTCTAGTAAACAGTTGGTCCGGGTTCGATTCCCGGCGGGGCCTTTGTTTTCAGTATTTTTTTGTGATCGTAAATACTCGTAGGTAGGGCCTCTCTCTCTCTCTCTCTCTCTCTCTCTCTCTCTCTCTCTCTCTCTCTCTCTCTCTCTCTCTCTCTCTCTCCCCAGCCAGCCACTATGAATGTAGATTGTGTGACTGAGTGAGAGCGATGAAGTTCTTGCCATATGACGGCGAGCCACTTTGCACCTCACCCACCCACCCAGCACAGCGTGCCTGAATGCGTGAAGGTGGCTAACAGACGAGGAATGAGGCTACTTAGGGTGCATTAGTGTGTTAGGGTAGATAAAGATACTTGCGACTGACGAAGAATGGTTCGTAGGATGAACCGTTGGACAGATGACCATAGTGGCGGGCCTGTATATGGATAACAGGACTGCATGAAGATAGTGAAAGATGCAAGAGGGTATGAAAAAAGGGGGACGTAGCGGGTGCTGCGGTGGACAAGGGTGGTAGGAATATACGAGAAAGATGGAGTAATTGAGCGGACGGTGGGGTATGGGTGAAGGAAGGGCATGCAGTCGAGAGGACCGGTTGTGGAATGGACAATGGAGTTGAGATGGGAGAAGGGATAAGGATAGGAGACCTCGAATAATGGTGGCTGCTGATGATGATGAGGCTACAGGGTTCAGAAACGTGACTGAGAGTCGGGCGTGGATGAAGGAGGCCATAGGGCAGACCAGGAGAGATAGGCAGGTCGGGGATGTCTGGTAGGTGAGCGGACGGAGGTGTACCAGAGTTGTGGTGTGAGAGGCCAGGACTGATGGCCAGCCACACATGTCCAGCCGAGGCCGGCAGTACACCAAGAGCAGTATGTTACTATGAGGGACGCCTCGCTCCTCCCTGCCCCCTCACTCAGGCTTCACATCCTGAACTGTGTGTCGGCGCATTAGGTGCGGCGGAAGAGACATCAGAATATTCAGCTTGTAGCTCTTGCCTGCATCCTGCATGTGTATTGGGTAGTCAGGAATTGATGAAACATAGCTCACGCTCCTGAACACTGCACAGTCGCACACTATACTGTGCAGTGAGGCAGAAGATCCTTCAGATGACCTGAAATGTGGCTTCTAATCAGTTTTAATCATAATTTAAATATACCCCACAGTGTAGTAGACAGCAAAGTTTGAGATTCATGCCTCAACCTTCATCTTGCTTCCGTAACTCGCAGTAACCCTGCAGAAGAGCAGACCAGCACCAGACACCGTCCTGTAGACCTCCTCTCGCCTTCATAACTTGGGCGAGGCCGCCCTGGCTGGACCTGTTGTCATCTTCTGGCAAGAGAAAAACTTTCCCCAGATGAGGCCGAGTCTGGTGTGTGTGTGTGTGTGTGTGTGTGTGTGTGTGGCGGAGGACGTGTCACCCTCTGTAATTGCGTCATTGCACGAGGGTGCGGCACGGGAGGTGCGTTGTGCTCTTATTAACGCACGCCGGGAGCCTACCTTGTCGTCTTTACGCGCGCCCGACCACTACTTTTCCTTCGCGACGACGGGTCCGACTCTCGTGTCCTCCCAGGAGCTGTTGGGGTCGAGTAGTTTCAACATTCTTGGCAGAAGTGGGAGAAGTTTTGTCTTCTCAGTCTTTGACTTTTTCTCCTTTTGACACAGTATTTGCTGGACAATCTATGTGACATTTGCATTCCAGAAGGTTCTAATTTCTCTTCTTAGATCCAAAAGTTTACAAGTGTTTTGAAATTCATCTCTATTTTCGTTCTGTATTTAATGAGTTTTCACCTCAGTGACTGTATGATTCGAGTTACAGAACAGGAATTTCCTTGAAAGTTTCCAGTTCTTGAAAGTTGGAACTGCGAGAAATTAGGTGAGTGATAACATGGTTCACTTCGCTCAGATTTATTGTACTTTTTCATCAGATGTGTCAGTACTGTTCTTTCATTGATCTCGTTCAGTTGCTATCGTAATCTTGCCGTGTTCAAAATAATCATAAGTATTGGGAGCAGGTACATAGACTGTTTTGCAAGAACTGTCAAAATACACTACAAAATATTACTCATAAGCGCTTGCGTTATGCGTAAGAGACGAAGTACTTTTCGTACAACAGGATTGTTAACATATGGAATGATTCCCACTTAGAGTGGTTGAAAGCAATGATATAGATATATTCAAGAATACATTTATAACTATTTCCCTCCAAGTCCACGACTAACATATTTTGGTGCCTCCAAAGCCACACCAACAATTTGTAGTTTATTTTCCTTAATAATCATTCGTACGCCTGCCAAATTCTACCACACTAACAACGAAATTCTGCTGTCTTTCACTATTAAAATCAGCCTCGAAGAGATCCAGTGACATGTTGCGGTTTGTGTTCCTCTACAAACGCATACACACACACACACACACACACACACACACACACACACACACACACACACACACACACATATATAAGTTTACATATTCCTTAAGACAGATCTGAGAGAATACGTTTTCTGACCTTCAAGTAAACATCATGTATGCATTCTAATTAACGTGACAGTGTGGAAGGAGGTGATCTTGCAGTTCACTAGTACACCGGAAACTGGAGATATCCTAACTGTCGAATGATTTAGACTTTACAAAATACCGAACCAATAAGTTCAAGGACGGTCAGACATATACAGTATCTGACCAATTAAGGTTTCCTTGTCATGCATACAGTTTTCCTGGACGCAACTGGCCCTTGAGATAAACTAGGAAGTCTCATGTTCTTGTATCAACAAATATAAATCCGCTGTGGAGAATTGTGATTCTAGAGAGAGAGAGAGAGAGAGAGAGAGAGAGAGAGAGAGAGAGAGAGAGAGAGAGAGAGAGAGAGAGAGAGAGAGAGAGAGAGAGAGAGAGAGAGAGAGAAGGCTGTCTTTAGTAGTCCCAGGACATTACCGTACAAGAACATTTTTAAGAATCAGGAACAGACCTCTATAGTAGCAGCAGCTGAAGGATCGTCAGTCAAAAATTTCCTCCCATGACGTTCGGCTTCCAGCCTAGGGAGGGCATGACATTCTATGGCACTCGAACTTCATCTGTTGGGAAGATAATAATGAATTACAGGACCAACTTCCTAAAGGCCGAGTTGCCTTTTTTTTTTTAGGTAGAATAAGGATTTTATGATCAGATATCAAAAGATGGGAGAACAAAGTAATAGGGAGATACAGGAGAACAATGTGGCACAAGAACACATCTACATAAGTGATAAAGTCCTCATAATTAAGATGTATAGCATATGCCTATGTCAGTCAATCAGTGAGAACTAGAATAGAAAATAGTGTGATTATCATACACCGGAAGCTACAGTGAAGAAAGAAATTAAAGATATCTATGACAATCAGTCACCTGTACTAGAAACATGTTTGACAGTCATATGATAATCACCTCAAACCCAGCCGTTGAACAATCATATGATAATTACCTAAATTAGAGACCTTAATATAATTACGGTATTTCTTTATGGGTTTATGTCCCTGTGGTTGGTCTTATGTTTTACGCCTACCAACTAGTCGGTGGGGTCAACAGGGACGGGTTATGACCCTCAATCTTCTTCAGGTGTTAAGCCCACATACGTCATGACCCAGGCCCTGTATGGAGGGTATAGTTATGATGACAGCAGAGGGAAGGTGTGTGAACGTGTGCGTGTGTAGTAGTTCATCCGATCAGAACTTATTTCAAGGATGCTGTTAACATTGTATCTTATAGTCAGGATTAAGGGGATTCATTGATGATAAAAATACTAAGAATACGTAATGTAAAGCGGGCCTAGTGACGAGGTCTCATCACTGAGCCAAGGTAGCATCATCTACCTCAGACTCTCCCTCAGCTTCTCGGAGCCACCGCAGGAATGGTTTCGCTTGCTTGCGAATTCTACCAGCCATATCTTCACTGACAAATTCATCACTCTCTTTGTCAGCCCACTCCAAGAACACCTCCTCGTCCACCAAATCGATATCATACACTTTCTTCAGGATGTTGGGAACCTTTGTCAGCAGGTGTTGGGTATACTTTTCAATTAGTATTTCCAGAGCACCTAGGAAATACCGCTGACAAGGAGGTTCGTAGGTGAAGACGAGTTTGACTGACCGTTGCCGACTGGCCGGCAAAATAACCACAGGGTAAATCTCCATGTTCCTGTCGTGTTTTCCTCTCACTTTTCCACAAAGGAATGAGTTTTACTTTTTCATTTTCGTTGCAATAGACTGGAACTAAGCAACAGACTGGAACTAAACAATAGACTGGAACTAAGCAATAGACTGGAACTAAGCAATAGACTGGAACTAAGCTGTCCTGGTATGAGGTCAGAGCCCTCATTATCATCCCTGCTAACTACCGGAAGCAGATTAAGTCGTTCCACAACCGATGTCCGGCCCATGTTAACTCTGATGTGCCCAGCAGTTGGAGGAGGATCGCCAGAAGCTTCTGGAAGATTTCAAGGACGTCTTGGTGGACCTGACCCTTTCAGATAAGGTCGAAAACCCCAATTCATTGTGAAGATCTTCACTATAACGTTGGACGAACATACTGAATGTTGCACACATGTGATGCGGACAAAATGAAAAAAGAAAAAGACAAAAAATATATCTGGTGTGGGTCTCGAACCCACGACCTTGAATGTGTGAGACTCACGCTTTACCACTGAGCTAACCACACAATAGAAAAATACGTCTGTTTCTTCAATTTGAATTAATGAAAATCTTTGCGAGGCAGCGTTTAGAAAAGAGAGATGTCTTTGACGAAATTTACTTGCTTGGCTTATTCTTCTGTTGCTCATTATCGAAGGTATACATACTGAAGGATATATATATATATGTATATATATATATATATATATATATATATATATATATATATATATATATATATATATATATATATATATATATATATATATATATATATATATATATTATATATATATATATATATATATATATATATATATATATATATATATATATATATATATATATATATTTTTTTTTTTTTTTTTTTTTTTTTTTGCCGCTGTCTCCCGCGTTTGCGAGGTAGCGCAAGGAAACAGACGAAAGAAATGGCCCAACCCACCCCCCTACACATGTATATACATACGTCCACACACGCAAATATACATACCTACACAGCTTTCCATGGTTTACCCCAGACGCTTCACATGCCCCGATTCAATCCACTGACAGCACGTCAACCCCGGTATACCACATCGCTCCAATTCACTCTATTCCTTGCCCTCCTTTCACCCTCCTGCATGTTCAGGCCCCGATCACACAAAATCTTTTTCACTCCATCTTTCCACCTCCAATTTGGTCTCCCTCTTCTCCTCGTTCCCTCCACCTCAGAAACATATATCCTCTTGGTCAATCTTTCCTCACTCATTCTCTCCATGTGCCCAAACCATTTCAAAACACCCTCTTCTGCTCTCTCAACCACGCTCTTTTTATTTCCACACATCTCTCTTACCCTTACGTTACTTACTCGATCAAACCACCTCACACCACACATTGTCCTCAAACATCTCATTTCCAGCACATCCATCCTCCTGCGCACAACTCTATCCATAGCCCACGCCTCGCAACCATACAACATTGTTGGAACCACTATTCCTTCAAACATACCCATTTTTGCTTTCCGAGATAATGTTCTCGACTTCCACACATTCTTCAAGGCTCCCAGAATTTTCGCCCCCTCCCCCACCCTATGATCCACTTCCGCTTCCATGGTTCCATCCGCTGCCAGATCCACTCCCAGATATCTAAAACACTTCACTTCCTCCAGTTTTTCTCCATTCAAACTCACCTCCCAATTGACTTGACCCTCAACCCTACTGTACCTAATAACCTTGCTCTTATTCACATTTACTCTTAACTTTCTTCTTCCACACACTTTACCAAACTCAGTCACCAGCTTCTGCAGTTTCTCACATGAATCAGCCACCAGCGCTGTATCATCAGCGAACAACAACTGACTCACTTCCCAAACTCTCTCATCCCCAACAGACTTCATACTTGCCCCTCTTTCCAAAACTCTTGCATTCACCTCCCTAACAACCCCATCCATAAACAAATTAAACAACCATGGAGACATCACACACCCCTGCCGCAAACCTACATTCACTGAGAACCAATCACTTTCCTCTCTTCCTACACGTACACATGCCTTACATCCTCGATAAAAACTTTTCACTGCTTCTAACAACTTTCCTCCCACACCATATATTCTTAATACCTTCCACAGAGCATCTCTATCAACTCTATCATATGCCTTCTCCAGATCCATAAATGCTACATACAAATCCATTTGCTTTTCTAAGTATTTCTCACATACATTCTTCAAAGCAAACACCTGATCCACACATCCTCTACCACTTCTGAAACCACACTGCTCTTCCCCAATCTGATGCTCTGTACATGCCTTCACCCTCTCAATCAATACGCCATTTCCCGCGTTAGCGAGGTAGCGTTAAGAACAGAGGACTGGGCCTTTGTGGAATATCCTCACCTGGCCCCCTTCTCTGTTCCTTCTTTGGGAAAATTAAAAAAAAAAAATGAGAGGGGAGGATTTCCAACCTCCCGCTCCCTTCTTTTTTAGTCGCCTTCTACGACACGCAGGGAATACGTGGGAAGTATTCTTAAACCCCTATCCCCAGGGATAATATATATATATATATATATATATATATATATATATATATATATATATATATATATTTTTTTTTTTTTTTCTTTTTCTTTTTTTTGCTCTGTCGCTGTCTCCCGCGTTTGCGAGGTAGCGCAAGGAAACAGACGAAAGAAATGGCCCAACCCAACCCCATACACATGTATATACATACGTCCACACACGCAAATATACATACCTACACAGCTTTCCATGGTTTACCCCAGATGCTTCACATGCCCCGATTCAATCCACTGACAGCACTCAACCCCGGTATACCACATCGATCCAATTCACTCTATTCCTTGCCCTCCTTTCACCCTCCTGCATGTTCAGGCCCCGATCACTCAAAATCTTTTTCACTCCATCTTTCCACCTCCAATTTGGTCTCCCTCTTCTCCTCGTTCCCTCCACCTCCGACACATATATCCTCTTGGTCAATCTTTCCTCACTCATTCTCTCCATGTGCCCAAACCATTTCAAAACACCCTCTTCTGCTCTCTCAACCACGCTCTTTTTATTTCCACACATCTCTCTTACCCTTACGTTACTTACTCGATCAAACCACCTCACACCACACATTGTCCTCAAACATCTCATTTCCAGCACATCCATCTTCCTGCGCACAACTCTATCCATAGCCCACGCCTCGCAACCATACAACATTGTTGGAACCACTATTCCTTCAAACATACCCATTTTTGCTTTCCGAGATAATGTTCTCGACTTCCACACATTCTTCAAGGCTCCCAGAATTTTCGCCCCCTCCCCCACCCTATGATCCACTTCCGCTTCCATGGTTCCATCCGCTGCCAGATCCACTCCCAAATATCTAAAACACTTCACTTCCTCCAGTTTTTCTCCATTCAAACTCACCTCCCAATTGACTTGACCCTCAACCCTACTGTACCTAATAACCTTGCTCTTATTCACATTTACTCTTAACTTTCTTCTTTCACACACTTTACCAAACTCAGTCACCAGCTTCTGCAGTTTCTCACATGAATCAGCCACCAGAGCTGTATCATCAGCGAACAACAACTGACTCACTTCCCAAACTCTCTCATCCCCAACAGACTTCATACTTGCCCCTCTTTCCAAAACTCTTGCATTCACGTCCCTAACAACCCCATCCATAAACAAATTAAACAACCATGGAGACATCACACACCCCTTCCGCAAACCTACATTCACTGAGAACCAATCACTTTCCTCTCTTCCTACACGTACACATGCCTTACATCCTCGATAAAAACTTTTCACTGCTTCTATATATATATATATATATATATATATATATATATATATATATATATATATATATATATATATATACATATATATATATATATATATATATATATATATATATATATATATATGTATATATATATATATATATATATATATATATATATATATATATATATATATATATATATATATATATTTTTTTTTTTTTTTTTTATACTTTGTCGCTGTCTCCCGCGTTTGCGAGGTAGCGCAAGGAAACAGACGAAAGAAATGGCCCAACCCCCCCCCCCCCCATACACATGTACATACACATGTCCACACACGCAAATATACATACCTACACAGCTTTCCATGGTCCACCCCAGACGCCTCACATGCCTTGATTCACTCCACTGACAGCACGTCAACCCCTGTATACCACATCGCTCCAATTCACTCTATTCCTTGCCCTCCTTACACCCTCCTGCATGTTCAGGCCCCGATCACACAAAATCTTTTTCACTCCATCTTTCCACCTCCAATTTGGTCTCCCTCTTCTCCTCGTTCCCTCCACCTCCGACACATATATCCTCTTGGTCAATCTTTCCTCACTCATTCTCTCCATGTGCCCAAACCATTTCAAAACACCCTCTTCTGCTCTCTCAACCACGCTCTTTTTATTTCCACACATCTCTCTTACCCTTACGTTACTTACTCGATCAAACCACCTCACACCACACATTGTCCTCAAACATCTCATTTCCAGCACATCCATCCTCCTGCGCACAACTCTATCCATAGCCCACGCCTCGCAACCATACAACATTGTTGGAACCACTATTCCTTCAAACATACCCATTTTTGCTTTCCGAGATAATGTTCTCGACTTCCACACATTTTTCAAGGCTCCCAAAATTTTCGCCCCCTCCCCCACCCTATGATCCACTTCCGCTTCCATGGTTCCATCCGCTGACAGATCCACTCCCAGATATCTAAAACACTTCACTTCCTCCAGTTTTTCTCCATTCAAACTCACCTCCCAATTGACTTGACCCTCAACCCTACTGTACCTAATAACCTTGCTCTTATTCACATTTACTCTTAACTTTCTTCTTCCACACACTTTACCAAACTCAGTCACCAGCTTCTGCAGTTTCTCACATGAATCAGCCACCAGCGCTGTATCATCAGCGAACAACAACTGACTCACTTCCCAAGCTCTCTCATCCCCAACAGACTTCATACTTGCCCCTCTTTCCAGGACTCTTGCATTTACCTCCCTAACAACCCCATCCATAAACAAATTAAACAACCATGGAGACATCACACACCCCTGCCGCAAACTTACATTCACTGAGAACCAATCACTTTCCTCTCTTCCTACACGTACACATGCCTTACATCCTCGATAAAAACTTTTCACTGCTTCTAACAACTTGCCTCCCACACCATATATTCTTAATACCTTCCACAGAGCATCTCTATCAACTCTATCATATGCCTTCTCCAGATCCATAAATGCTACATACAAATCCATTTGCTTTTCTAAGTATTTCTCACATACATTCTTCAAAGCAAACACCTGATCCACACATCCTCTACCACTTCTGAAACCGCACTGCTCTTCCCCAATCTGATGCTCTGTACATGCCTTCACCCTCTCAATCAATACCCTCCCATATAATTTACCAGGAATACTCAACAAACTTATACCTCTGTAATTTGAGCACTCACTCTTATCCCCTTTGCCTTTGTACAATGGCACTATGCACGCATTCCGCCAATCCTCAGGCACCTCACCATGAGTCATACATACATTAAATAACCTTACCAACCAGTCAACAATACAGTCACCCCCTTTTTTAATAAATTCCACTGCAATACCATCCAAACCTGCTGCCTTGCCGGCTTTCATCTTCCGCAAAGCTTTTACTACCTCTTCTCTGTTTACCAAATCATTTTCCCTAACCCTCTCACTTTGCACACCACCTCGACCAAAACACCCTATATCTGCCACTCTGTCATCAGACACATTCAACAAACCTTCAAAATACTCATTCCATCTCCTTCTCACATCACCACTACTTGTTATCACCTCCCCATTTACGCCCTTCACTGAAGTTCCCATTTGCTCCCTTGTCTTACGCACCCTATTTACCTCCTTCCAGAACATCTTTTTATTCTCCCTAAAATTTACTGATAGTCTCTCACCCCAACTCTCATTTGCCCTTTTTTTCACCTCTTGCACCTTTCTCTTGACCTCCTGTCTCTTTCTTTTATACTTCTCCCACTCAATTGCATTTTTTCCCTGCAAAAATCGTCCAAATGCCTCTCTCTTCTCTTTCACTAATACTCTTACTTCTTCATCCCACCACTCACTACCCTTTCTAAACATATATATATATATATATATATATATATATATATATATATATATATATATATATATATATATATATATATATATATATATATATATATATTCCTGGGGATAGGGGAGAAAGAATACTTCCCATGTATTCCCTGCATGTTGTAGAAGGCGACTTAAAGGGAAGGGAGCGGGTGGCTGGAAATCTTCCCCTCTCGTTTTTTTTTTTAATTTTCCAAAAGAAGGAACAGAGAAGGGGGCCAGGTGAGGATATTCCCTCAAAGGCCCTGTCCTCTGTTCCTAACGCTACCTTGCTAATGCGGGAAATGGCGAATAGTATGAAAGAAAAGAGAGAATATATATATATATATATATATATATATATATATATATATATATATATATATATATATATATATATATATATATATATATATATATATATATATATATATATATATATATATATATATATAGTGCCCTTGTACAGTGGCACTATGCATGCATTCCGCCAAACCTCAGGCACTTCACCATGAACCATACATACATTGAATATCCTCACCAACCAGTCAATAACACAGTGAATTGGAACGATGTGGTATACCGGGGTCGACGTGCTGCCAATGAATTGATCCAGGCAATGTGAAGCGTCTGCGGTAAGCAATGGAAAGTTTTGTAGTGCCTGGATGTGGAAAGGGAGCTGTGGTTTCGGTGCATTATTACATGACAGCTAGAGACTGAATGTGAACGAATGTGACATTTGTTTTCTTTTCCTAGCGCTACCTTTAGCGCATGCGGGGGGAGGGTTGTGTCAATTCATGTGTAGCGGTCTGGCGATGGGAATGAATAAAGACAGCAAGTATGAATTATGTACATGTCCATATATATACATATGTCTTTGTATGTATATATATCTATACGTTGAAATGTATAGGTATGCATATGTGCGTGTGTGGACGTGTATGCATATATATGTTTATGTGGGTGGGTTGGGCCATTCTTTCGTCTGTTTCTTTGTGCTACCTCACTAGCGTGGGAGACAGCGACAAAGTATAATAGATAAATGAATATATATATAATTATTCATACAGAGAGAGAGAGAGAGAGAGAGAGAGAGAGAGAGAGAGAGAGAGAGAGAGAGAGAGAGAGAGAGAGAGAGAGAGAGAGAGAGAGAGGGGGGAATGATTCAAATACATTACAGTTACATGAAAAATGACTTCTGGCACAAGTGATAAATATAACTTGTGCGACAACGAGGAGCAGCAAATTACTCAGCTGGGAAATAATGGAGAAGGTAAACTGTGGGAAAGATGAATTATACATTAGGGAATGTTCTGAGGAGATGATTAGTCTGTGGGGATGTACAACCCCGCAACACTAATGACACAGAAACAACACAGACGGAGAGGGACGATGAGGAAGTATATAGTCAAGGATAAACCTTACCACACAGTCACAGGGTGCCCAGTGGTAGTCTTCTTCTTCTTCTTCTTCTTCTTCTTCTTCTTCTTCTTCTTCTTCTTCTTCTTCTTCTTCTTCTTCTTCTTCTTCTTCTTCTTCTTCTTCTTCTTCTATTATGATATTATTATTATTATTATTATTATCATTATTAATATTATTATTATTATCATTATTATTATTTTTTTTTTTTTTTGCTTTGTCGCTGTCTCCCGCGTTTGCGAGGTAGCGCAAGGAAACAGACGAAAGAAATGGCCCAACCCACCCCCATACACATGTATATACATACGTCCACACACGCAAATATACATACCTACACAGCTTTCCATGGTTTACCCCAGACGCTTCACATGCCCTGATTCAATCCACTGACAGCACGTCAACCCCGGTATACCACATCGATCCAATTCACTCTTTTTCTTGCCCTCCTTTCACTCTCCTGCATGTTCAGGCCCCGATCACTCAAAATCTTTTTCACTCCATCTTTCCACCTCCAATTTGGTCTCCCACTTCTCCTCGTTCCCTCCACCTCCGACACATATATCCTCTTGGTCAATCTTTCCTCACTCATTCTCTCCATGTGCCCAAACCATTTCAAAACACCCTCTTCTGCTCTCTCAACCACGCTCTTTTTATTTCCACACATCTCTCTTACCCTTACGTTACTTACTCGATCAAACCACCTCACACCACACATTGTCCTCAAACATCTCATTTCCAGCACATCCATCCTCGTGCGCACAACTCTATCCATAGCCCACGCCTCGCAACCATACAACATTGTTGGAACCACTATTCCTTCAAACATACCCATTTTTGCTTTCCGAGATAATGTTCTCGACTTCCACACATTCTTCAAGGCTCCCAGAATTTTCGCCCCCTCCCCCACCCTATGATCCACTTCCGCTTCCATGGTTCCATCCGCTGCCAGATCCACTCCCAAATATCTAAAACACTTTACTTCCTCCAGTTTTTCTCTATTCAAACTTACCTCCCAATTGACTTGACCCTCAACCCTACTGTACCTAATAACCTTGCTCTTATTCACATTTACTCTTAACTTTCTTCTTTCACACACTTTACCAAACTCAGTCACCAGCTTCTGCAGTTTCTCACATGAATCAGCCACCAGCGCTGTATCATCAGCGAACAACAACTGACTCACTCCCCAAGCTCTCTCATCCCCAACAGACTTCATACTTGCCCCTCTTTCCAAAACTCTTGCATTCACCTCCCTAACAACGCCATCCATAAACAAATTAAACAATCATGGAGACATCACACACCCCTGCCGCAAGCCTACATTCACTGAGAACCAATCACTTTCCTCTCTTCCTATTATTATTATTATTATTGTTATTATCATTATTATTATTATTATCATTATTATTATTATAATTATTATTATTATTATCATTATCATTGTTATTATTGTTATTATCATTATTATTATTATTATTATTATCACAATGTACATTCTTAAAAAAAGAAACGAGGACAACTTCTTCGAGTAATGCATCATGCCTGTTTATAGTCTGTATAGGAAAAACAAAGGCACGTTAGTTCCTTGTCAATGCTCGTATGACATACATATGATATATGATAATGTGTTTAAAATTTCTGGGCCAGATGTGGGCCAAATATGTTTCTATTTTTGAAAGGTGGGCGTGTTAAAGCTTAATGAATTGAGAGAGAGAGAGAGAGAGAGAGAGAGAGAGAGAGAGAGAGAGAGAGAGAGAGAGAGAGAGAGAGAGAGAGAGAGAGAGAGAGAGAGAGAGAGAGAGAGAGAGAGAGAGAGAGGAGCTCAGCTAAAGAACTAATTTTCCTGACTTTGCAGACTGTTGCTATTAACTGGTGATAAGCGTGCTGTTAGAGGTGCGATGAAACCATCTTTTTACTTATAAACTTCCTCTCGTAAGCAAAGGGTAATATCAACGCATTTTCATGTTTCTCAGTGGTTTACTTTGACCGCTTTATGTGCCCTGGATCAACTCACTGACAGCATTTTGACCCCATGTACCAAGTCGATTCATGATTATTCTTTTCCACGTCTGCCTCTCTCCCTTCTAAATATTCAAATCCTGTTACCCCAAGTCCTCTTTATCTCCATCTCTCCCTCTCCTTCTTTGTATACACCCTCCCCCTTGTTCCCTCCACTTCCGATATGTAAATCCTTTTGACCTGTTTTTCTGTACTCCCCTTTTCATTATGTCCAAACAATTTTAACACGACCAGGTCAGATCTCTCCTCAGACTGCGCTAAGTATGACAACTCTCTTACACAGCCAGTCTTTACAAGCCAATACAAATTCTATTCAGATATTTCATTCCTAACACGATCGCTCTCTTCCATCCTTTTGCGTCCAGAGCACAAAATTTGCAATCATACTACAGTCATACCACAATCATACACTCTCTGGACTACAGTGCCTTCAAACATACCTATCTATGCTGTGAGAGACACTGAGCACTCCTTCTACCCACCCCTCAGTGCACCCACGACCTTACTTTATTCCCCCACCCTATAACTCGTTTCAACCCCCATGGTTCCGTCTGATGCCATGTCCATCCACAACCAGGCCTCGCAGACGTTTTCCTGCTTTACCCTGACTGCTTCATATGCACTGGTTCACCCCTTTGACTGCCCTAAAAGCCATTTCACAAGGAGGACCTAAAATATTTCCCCAGGACTCCCCATCCAGGAGCTCCTGCCGTTCCAAGTACACAACAAGTAACATGCCTGAAATTCTCTGTCGTTCCAGATACATCGTTCACTACGTCAATGATCCACAAATTAACGTTTACCGTACAGTGCAGGTCTCCCAAAATTTAAGCTTCTTGTCTTCATGCAACAATAATGTAAAATTCCCACCTCAAATTAACCAAATTTTGAGCTAGAGGTAAAGCTCACTATTATCTTCAGGAAAAAAAGTTATGAAGTAAAAATAATTACCCATAATTACCGTCAATATCTGGCGGTCAAGGTTTAGAACCTGAGCAGAGAACAACAGCCTGGATGACCAGGTGGGGCTACTGGGTCAGTCACCAGGAGTGAGCACATGTTAACATGATGATACTGTGTATATACTGATGTCTGCCATGACCATTACACTCTACACTGACTAAAGTCAGACATGATGAAGCTAACTCAGATTACATGGTGGAGAGAGAGTACCTACCTACCTACCTACCTACCTACCTACACACTTACCTACCTACCTACCTACCTACTTGCCTACATACCTACCTACATACATACTACTACCTACCTACCTACCTACCTACCTACCTACCTGCATACATACATACTTACCTACCTACCTACCTACCGACCTACCTTCCTACCTACCTTCCCTACCTACACACATACATACCTTCATACCCACCTACCTACCTACCTACCTACTTAAATACATACATACATACATACTTACCTACCTACCTACCTACCTACCTACCTACCTACCTACATACATAATACATACATACTTACCTACCTACGTACCTACCTACCTACCTACATACATACATACATACTTACCTACCTGCCTATCTACCGACCTACCTTCCTACCTACCTTCCTACCTACACACATACATACCTTCATACCCACCTACCTACCTACCTACTACAATACATACACATACATACTTACCTACCTACCTACCTACCTACCTACCTACCTACTACCGACCTACCTTCCTACCTACCTACCTACCTACACACATACATACCTTCATACCTACCTACCTACCTACCTACCTACATACATACATACATACATACATACATACATACTTACCTACCTACCTACCTACCTACCTACCTACATACATATCTACATACTTACCTACCTACCTACCTACATACATACATACATACATACATGCATAATACATACATACATACATACATACATACATACATACATACTTACCTACCTACCTACCACCTACATACATACACACATATCTACATACTTACACACCTACCTACCTACATACATACATACATACATACATACATACATACATACTTACCTACCTACCTACCTACCTACCTACCTACTTACATATATACTTACCTACCTACCTACCTACATACTTACATACTTACCTACCTACCTACATACCTACATACTTATCTATCTACCTACCTACCTACCTACCTACATACATACTTACCTACATACATACCTACCTCCATACCTCCCAACATACCTACATACATACCTACCTACCTACCTACCTACCTACCTACCTACCTACCTACCTACCTACATACATACATACATGCATACATACATACATACATACATACATACATACATACATACGGTTACTTGCGACTAGATTTTGCCATTAGTCTGATCTTATATGTGAGATGGTAAGAGTGTGTTCGTGGACTGACTGCCAGCAACCCACGTGTTTGTGAGGCAAGAAGAATCGGCAGTCTCCTGGGCCAGGAAGGGAACTTGACAGATACCGTAGTGATGGCTCATTATATCGATATCACTAACCTTCATGATATCCAAGCGGGAGTATCCATCTTGTCCATGTTACATGAGAAAGTGTGAAGGAAGTAAGCAAAAACTTCAACAAAATATGAACACTGCCATTAAGAATATTATCAAGAGATGAAAAAGAAAGAAATCAGTTGAGTGGTAACCTGATAATCATGTTAAGAACAATTGTTCAGAGACAAAGTGTAGGAATCAAGGTATCAGATATAGTCACAAAACTGAGCTACATAATAACAAAGTAATAAAAGATACGAGCATTATACAGGTCTCTACAGAGTGAGAACCCTGCACGTTCTCTGATAAGAGAACTAAAGCTTGGATTTAGTAGATGCCTGGGTGACAGGAGCGGGGAGTTCCACCAGCTGGGTAATGGTGGCATTAACCAGTAGCAGGTTGTTAGCCGCTAATGGCGGCTTTGTCTGCCATTACTCTTACCTTATCTGGATATTTGGTTCAGGTCACAAAGTTAGGTAATTAAGAGAACAATCAGATACGGGCTATCAGTTAGATAACATGTAACTCTGTGTTTCGTGGTCTACGGTGGTTGAGGCAGCTGTCATCGACCCACATTTACCATGGCTCACCAAAGGCAACACAAGATAACCACCGGAGCCACAACAGAGTGCAACACTCAGGCCCAGCGTCTCTGTGGCTTAACAGGACATTCTACCAACTTTGATAATATCATTTATATCTTTATAACGTCATCGTGAAAATGTGCCTCATATAGAAAGTAAAATGCTTATTCATTTTATATCATCAATAATGAAAGAATTAAGTCGATATTGGTTTTATATAAAAGAGAAAACGTCAGAAGAAAGAGGCATTTTCCGGTCGGTCGTCCCCATATGACCATAATGGTGGCCACAAGACACGCCTGGAGAAGATAACCAGACACTAATACTGACGTTACACGTTTGGTTATCTGTTGGTTATATGGAGGCTGACACTGAGTTCTGTATGTGTTTGTAGTGTGTGGGGAGGAAGCTGTATGTGTACTACATGTTGACAATGTGTGTGTGTGAGGAGGAGGCACTGTGTGGACGTGTTCTTGGTGTACGAGGAGGAAGGAAAATGTGATCGTGTTCGTGGTGTGTAAGGACGAATCAGCTTTTTTTCTTTCTTTTTTTCGAGGACGCGGTGACAGTGGGAGGCAACAACCTAGAGAAGCAGAGAGAGAAAAATCATCATTATTGGCATGAGATGCTGTGTGCCAGAGTAATATCTTGAGGTTTATGAGGAAGACATTATGTCTTTCTTACCATTCATTTCAATCTCTTGGCTAACTCACTCATCTCTTCTCTCCTATTCCTTCATCTCCTTTTATTTGTTCGTCCTTAACTGGTCTTCCACCTATCCCTCAGCTGCCTCCTGTTCTGCTTCACCTGTTACTGTAGTCTACGTTCGTCACACGTCCTCTTTCAATTATGACTGACGGCCATCCCGTCATCTGCTTCTCTCACACCCTCGTCTTCATCTACCCTTCCTTCACCTGCTCTCCTTATCCGCTGCCCTTTTTGTTTCCGACAACTTTCACTTGTTCTTATTTACTGTTTCTTTGTGCCCTTCAACCCTCGCCTGTATCGCTCAAATTCCATTTCATCTGCCTTCCCCGTACCCTCTCACCTGCAATTAACTGGTCTTTCCCTTTCTCCAAGTTTTCCATGGTGGTGTGCCAGACCGATAGACTAAAGAGGGCACTCGCTATAGCGGAGGACCGTTACAAGCGACGGTGTAGGGGAAGATTATCCTATCAACCTGAGCTAACTGATATGAATGTGGTGGGAGCGGGATTGGGTGGGGAAGCACCAGTGATATGGGAGAGACTACCTGCCTACGATTGCTTACGACGAGGTTTTGCCTGTAAGCAGAACTAGCGAGTATCGCTCATCGCTCATTCCATAGTCATCTGTTCTGGGTTCATCTGGGACTGACTTCAACCATATATTTTCTTTCATATGTTTCTGTAGTTCCGTGCATGTTTCTTATATCACTTTCCATCACCCTTGGAGGGCACTTGTATATTTTTGTTTGATAGTTTTTGGTATACTCTATGGTATCCATGCAGACTCTGTAACTCTTTTTACTTCTTTTTCCTTGTTGATAGACTTATACGCTCGTAATTTTTTTATTGAGATGATATCACATTTCTTATTCTTCTTCCTGCGATGTGAAGTTTGAATTCTGTCCGCTTTTCATGGTACTTCAGATTCCATTCCCTCGATTTATCTCGTGAAATCCTTCTGATTTTTCTCTAACTTGTTTATTTCCATTTGTTTGATTGATAACCTTAAAACACAGCAGCTAAATCCTGTATACATCTAACATTTCAATACATAATTTTCTCTCTCCTGTGCGGGAGGGGGGCTAGGCTATAAATGAACATCCATATCAAAGCAAGTGGTTGAGGCAGCAACAGCAGACACGACAGTTGAGGCAGCAACAGCAGACACGACAGTTGAGGCAGCAACAGCAGACACGACAGTTGAGGCATCAGTAACAGAGACGACAGTTGAAGCAGCCGCAATAGACGCGACATCTAAGAGACCAGCAACAGACACGACAGTTGAGGAAGCAGCAACAGACACGACGGTTGAGGCAGTAGCAACAGACGCGCAGCTGAGACAGCCATAACAGGCACGACAGTTGAGAGACCAGTAACTGACACGACAGTTGAGGAAGCTGTAACAGACGCGACAGTTGAGGCAACAACAACATACACGACAACTGAGGCAGCAACAACATACACGACAACTGAGGCAGCATTAACAGACACTCCAGCTGAGGCAGCAACAACGTACACGACAACTGAGGAAGCAACAACATACACGACAACTGAGGCAGCAACAACATACACGACAACTGAGGCAGCAACAACATACCCGACAGCTGAGGCAGCAACAACATACACGACAAGTGAGGCAGCAACAACATACATGACAACTGAGGCAGAAACAACATACATGACAACTGAGGCAGCAACAACATACACGACAAGTGAGGCAGCAACAACATACATGACAACTGAGGTAGAAACAACATACATGACAACTGAGGCAGCAACAACATACCCGACAAGTGAGGCAGCAACAACATACCCGACAAGTGAGGCAGCAACAACATACATGACAACTGTGGCAGCAATAACATACACGACAAATGAGGCAGCAATAACATACATGACAGTTGAAGCAGTAACAACAGAGGCAACAGCTGAGGCATCAACAACAGAGGCGACAGCTGCGGCAGACACAATAGATGCGACACAGTGACCTTGGACCACCACAGTGTTGGTGCCAGAGAGGGTAGGGAGGTAAGTGATGTAAGCCCCTGCCGTCAGGAGTCGTGACATACTTTAATAACCTAATTACGAGGGTTTTATCCCCCACCACCACCATCATGCTGGTCTGATCGTTCCTTACTCCGTCAGGAAGGGGAGGAGAGCAGCCACCACCATACACCACCAACAACACTCACACAGGCCTGTCCTCCTTTCTACTGGGACGCAACACTATAAACTCTCCTCTTACCATTTCTGGAGACATCCGGCACCATTTGCCTGAGTTAGGGGAAGTTCCACGTAAGTTGGTCCACAGAATACTGATGAGTCGCCTTGCCGAGGTATTATTCATCACTGTATAATGTATGTAAGGAGAAGATGATCTACAGCATACTTAAAGCATCACCTCCCATACAGCTTCTTAATGTCTCATTATGCAGGTAAGAAGTTGGTCTTCATTATGAGGACATAACTCAGCCAGAGGCGGGTGGCCGCTCTCCGGCCGTGGCCACGGTACTGGCGAGAGTGAGATACTGGCAGACGTGAGGCAGATCAAAGGTCTTTAGTGTGGTATAACCTTGTGTGTATATACTGTGTAACGTTTGGTTGTTAACTGAGTAGCTTAACGTATGAGTCCGAATGAAGATGACTGAGAATGGCAGAGAAGAAATGATGAGAATGGAGGGAGAGGATGGTGAGAGAGTTGGCAGGAGAGATGTAGGAGAATAGGAAGAGACAAGAGGCTCATGTAAACCTGCATCGTTCACATGGCTTTAAATTCTTATGAAAATATGATCAATTTGTATAGTAGAGAATATAGTTCAGATCTGAACTGTAGCTACATGATGATCATTTGATAACAGACTAGTTTTGTTCATCTGCTTTGAAATATTTTTTTCGATTATTGAAATTGCTCAGAATATGAAAAGGCAATCTTCTCTAAGACACAGAAGGCCGAGGTATTTGAAAACTGACAATCTTTGGTAACAGTAGCCATCGAGGAAGGTGGTCAGGGTTCCTGGACACAACTGTCAAAAGAGGCCAAACAAGATCCACCTCCCCCACGTTCGCATCCAACTGGCATCATCATCATGGTTTCAAGGTGATGTTTGTATGAAGGTTTTACAAGATAGTCATCATCTTCAAAATCAACAGTTATCGTTAAACCCATAAATCAAGCAGAAACACCTGCCTATCATAATCTAAAATATTTCTGCCTCTTCACGTATAATTGAAATCTATGCTGTCTGCCTTGAAACTAAGGTCTTTGTCATTCAAGAAACTTTAATCCATAGTAACACAATTTTGAAAAGGGACCACATGTCTGGTTTAGACCAGCCGAGTGGTTCAATGTGAATATTCCAAGAAATAGTTATAATTTGCGTAATTAGCAACGCAATAAATTTCAAAGACATCCCGCAGTATGAGTTGAATAACACTTGTTCTCCACATTCCCACCAAACTCTTGATATTTCGTAACTTACACAACTCATCGTTTTACTCACAAATTTTCTATTTCTATTCTCTGGAGTATGGGAATAAGAATTCTGCCCAGTTGTATCATGCGTTTTATAATAGTCAACTAACTAGGCGGGGGTGGGAGGCTGGAAACGCTCCCATCTTTGTATCATCACCTCCTGAAAATGGTACAGAATGAGTCAAGTGAAACTTTTTCCTTGAAGGTTCATGCTGGGATGTCTGAATGTGCGTGGCTACAACCGGAATGTAGAGAGAGATATAGGTGTTACGTTTGATGAGAGGAACTTCTGGTTTTGCGTGAAGCTCAGTGGCAATGGGTAGCATGGATTGGGAATTTTCATGGGATAACGTCCGGTTTAGTGAAAGGACAAAGGTGTAAGGATTGGCAATACGGATGAAAAAGGAGTGACAAAGATTGTTGCGAATTAAGAGAGATTAGACCACGAGAGGTGAATGATTTTTAGTTCTTGTTCACATCCTAGTGAAAGGAGTGATTATGAAAAGAGTAATCTTTGGGTTGAGGTGAGAGAAAACCTAAGTTTTTATTCATACAAGAAATCGGTTACTATTGCTGGGAATCTAAAAGCAAGAGTGAGTAGTATGGTAATGGAGTGTACAGATGGCAGGCGTGGAATTCCAGGCATCATTGAAAATGTAGACAGCTTGTAGGAATGTGTACTGAAAGATGAATAGTAATAGGGAATATCTGGGAAGAAAAATGCATTCATAAATATGCATGGTTGAGTGTGGTTGGAGGCCAAAGGTTTTATTAGATCATGTGCTGAGTGACAAACATATGGTAGAAAGGTGTTGGATTTAAACGTATGGAGATGCACAGCAAGTGAAACGTCTGATTTGTAGAAGGCGAGGGTCAAAGTGTTTGGTGATTTAAGGAAAAGAGAAATGAAGTGTGTGAGAGACATGGTGAAAGCGAGCAAACGGGGAAAGTGGTTACATGCAGAGATACCAAGGGAGATTAAGTGAGAAATGGGGGGAATAAAATGAAGCTAGGGGAGTGGATAATCTGTGCTTGAATTTTTCCTGTTGTGTGTGTGTGTGTGTGTGGCATGCAGAGGGTGGAATGTAGACGTTAAAAAAAATAGTGCCATCCATAGAAGTGTATGGATGGCACGTGTAGCGAGGGAACTGAATTGAAAGAAAATAGACAGAAGTTCAGGGGAAAAGTATGAGAGCTGAAAACGAGAGCAAATGAAAAATGGAGCGGATTGGTATGGATGAACCTGAGAGAGACGTAGAAATGTTTTGAAGGGAGATGAACTGTGTGAGAGCAAATAACTGGTATGAGAGTGAGGAGAGCGGTTAAAGTTGTCGTAACGGGATGAGTGGAGGTGAAAAAGATGAATAGTATTTTCAAAGACCGATGAATGTGATAGAATACTGGGAGGCAGATGTGATGTACTTGGAACGGGTTGGCAAGCAGAATGATAGTTATGATGAATGGCATAGTGAAAAGAGAGGAAGTAGTGAAAGCCTTTTGTAACATGGAGTGTGGCAAAGCGGCAGGACTGGATGGTAATTCACTTGAATTTTCCGAGAAAGGTGACGAGGATGCTGTTCATTGGTTAATTCGGCTTATCGGTGTTTGTATAGCCAAACTGGAGATGTCTGAGATCAAGAGAGTGCATGTATAAAGGTAAGGTGGACAAAACTGATTATTCGAATTACAGCTACATAAGTCTATCGAGTATACCTACTAAGGTTAATTGGAGACTAGTAATTGAGAGGAGGTGGCATACTCAGAGCATTAGACTGAAAAGGGACAGTGTGGCTTTAGTAGAGGGAGGAGGAGTGTTTGCTGCGAAAAGATGTTGTGGAAAATACTTGGGGGAAGTAATCTTATGCGATATTCATACATCTAGAAAATGCATATGATACGACTGACAGATAAATCCTATGGAAGGTGTCATGAGAATATGGTGTAAATGGTGGGTTGAAGAGTGAGGCGTGTGAAAGAGTAGGAAAAGAGGTGAATGTGTGGTGTCCAGTGCGGGTGGGTCTGCGTCAGTGATGAGAGATGTATCTATGGCTCTTTCATCTGTTTACGGATGGGGTGGTGAGGGAGGTTAATGCGAGGGTTTTAGAGCAAAGGTTAAGTGTGTAATGTACTGGAAAGTGAGGGCGAGGGTATTAGGGTTATGTAAGGTTCTGTGTAAGGATGCAGTCTCCATCGGCTAACTTGAAAGAAAAACTCCAGAGACAAGTAACAAGGTTCTGGAGACTGTGGAAAAGAAGAAAGTTGAGTCTAATGAGAGAAACAAATTAAAGAGGTGAAGGACGGTTTGAGTGTTGAACAGGGAAGAACCCTAGGAAGTAGAGTGTTCTCTCTAGGTTTCTGGAGCTGACATGGCAGTGGATGGATCTCTTGGTATCTGAATTAAGTCAGAGAGTGTGAGAGAGTGACGGGGTGAGATAAAGAGCTTGTGGAAGAAATGTATCCGAATGAACAAAATGGATGTTAAGAATTTAAGTCTTGGGCCGTGAATAGAATAGAAAGAACGAGGATGAATGGGATAGAAACGAAATGTCAAATAATAAAACGGCTCACGCGGTGGATTGGTCGTGTAGTGGCTGATATTGACAGACGGACGTGTGGTAGTGAGAGATTTGGTAAAGTGGTTTGAGTATAGCGGTGAGGACTTATACACCATCAGTAATATATCCTATCTTCTCACGTAGTAGCATGGATATTGATATGATGTATGATTCACCAGTTAGATAAAGTAATAGTGTAATGCTTCAGTTTGACTGTTTTGAAAAAGGTTGTAAAATAAGAAGAGATGAGACCAGACTCGAAGAGAAAAACTAATTTCATAGAAATTATACAGAACTCAACAATTTTAAAGGTAACATGCACTAGAAAACGAAGTTCAGTAGCCAGGATCCAGGGTATTGTAGTGGAAGGTTATGTGATATGTACATATAAATATACATATAAACATATATTTTTTTTTTTTTTTATACTTTGTCGCTGTCTCCCGCGTTTGCGAGGTAGCGCAAGGAAACAGACGAAAGAAATGGCCCAACCCCCCCCCCCATACACATGTACATACACACGTCCACACACGCAAATATACATACCTACACAGCTTTCCATGGTTTACCCCAGACGCTTCACATGCCTTGCTTCAATCCACTGACAGCACGTCAACCCCTGTATACCACATGACTCCAATTCACTCTATTTCTTGCCCTCCTTTCACCCTCCTGCATGTTCAGGCCCCGATCACACAAAATCTTTTTCACTCCATCTTTCCACCTCCAATTTGGTCTCCCTCTTCTCCTCGTTCCCTCCACCTCCGACACATATATCCTCTTGGTCAATCTCTCCTCACTCATTCTCTCCATGTGCCCAAACCATTTCAAAACACCCTCTTCTGCTCTCTCAACCACGCTCTTTTTATTTCCACACCTCTCTCTTACCCTTACGTTACTTACTCGATCAAACCACCTCACACCACACATTGTCCTCAAACATCTCATTTCCAGCACATCCATCCTCCTGCGCACATCTCTATCCATAGCCCACGCCTCGCAACCATACAACATTGTTGGAACCACTATTCCCTCAAACATACCCATTTTTGCTTTCCGAGATAATGTTCTCGACTTCCACACATTTTTCAAGGCTCCCAAAATTTTCGCCCCCTCCCCCACCCTATGATCCACTTCCGCTTCCATGGTTCCATCCGCTGACAGATCCACTCCCAGATATCTAAAACACTTCACTTCCTCCAGTTTTTCTCCATTCAAACTCACCTCCCAATTGACTTGACCCTCACCCCTACTGTACCTAATAACCTTGCTCTTATTCACATTTACTCTCAACTTTCTTCTTCCACACACTTTACCAAACTCAGTCACCAGCTTCTGCAGTTTCTCACATGAATCAGCCACCAGCGCTGTATCATCAGCGAACAACAACTGACTCACTTCCCAAGCTCTCTCATCCCCAACAGACTTCATACTTGTCCCTCTTTCCAGGACTCTTGCATTTACCTCCCTTACAACCCCATCCATAAACAAATTAAACAACCATGGAGACATCACACACCCCTGCCGCAAACCTACATTCACTGAGAACCAATCACTTTCCTCTCTTCCTACACGTACACATGTCTTACATCCTCGATAAAAACTTTTCACTGCTTCTAACAACTTGCCTCCCACACCATATATTCTTAATACCTTCCACAGAGCATCTCTATCAACTCTATCATATGCCTTCTCCAGATCCATAAATGCTACATACAAATCCATTTGCTTTTCTAAGTATTTCTCACATACATTCTTCAAAGCAAACACCTGATCCACACATCCTCTACCACTTCTGAAACCGCACTGCTCTTCCCCAATCTGATGCTCTGTACATGCCTTCACCCTCTCAATCAATACCCTCCCATATAATTTACCAGGAATACTCAACAAACTTATACCTCTGTAATTTGAGCACTCACTCTTATCCCCTTTGCCTTTGTACAATGGCACTATGCACGCATTCCGCCAATCCTCAGGCACCTCACCATGAGTCATACATACATTAAATAACCTTACCAACCAGTCAACAATACAGTCACCCCCTTTCTTAATAAATTCCACTGCAATGCCATCCAAACCTGCTGCCTTGCCGGCTTTCATCTTCCGCAAAGCTTTTACTACCTCTTCTCTGTTTACCAAATCATTTTCCCTAACCCTCTCACTTTGCACACCACCTCGACCAAAACACCCTATATCTGCCACTCTGTCATCAGACACATTCAACAAACCTTCAAAATACTCATTCCATCTCCTTCTCACATCACCGCTACTTGTTATCACCTCCCCATTTACGCCCTTCACTGAAGTTCCCATTTGCTCCCTTGTCTTACGCACCCTATTTACCTCCTTCCAGAACATCTTTTTATTCTCCCTAAAATTTACTGATAGTCTCTCACCCCAACTCTCATTTGCCCTTTTTTTCACCTCTTGCACCTTTCTCTTGACCTCCTGTCTCTTTCTTTTATACTTCTCCCACTCAATTGCATTTTTTCCCTGCAAAAATCGTCCAAATGCCTCTCTCTTCTCTTTCACTAATACTCTTACTTCTTCATCCCACCACTCACTACCCTTTCTAAACAGCCCATCTCCCACTCTTCTCATGCCACAAGCATCTTTTGCGCAATCCATCACTGATTCCCTAAATACATCCCATTCCTCCCCCACTCCCCTTACTTCCATTGTTCTCACCTTTTTCCATTCTGTACACAGTCTCTCCTGGTACTTCCCCACACAGGTCTCCTTCCCAAGCTCACTTACTCTCACCACCTTCTTCACCCCAACATTCACTCCTCTTTTCTGAAAACCCATACTAATCTTCACCTTAGCCTCCACAAGATAATGATCAGACATCCCTCCAGTTGCACCTCTCAGCACATTAACATCCAAAAGTCTCTCTTTCGCACGCCTGTCAATTAACACGTAATCCAATAACGCTCTCTGGCCATCTCTCCTACTTACATAAGTATACTTATGTATATCTCGCTTTTTAAACCAGGTATTCCCAATCATCAGTCCTTTTTCAGCACATAAATCTACAAGCTCTTCACCATTTCCATTTACAACACTGAACACCCCATGCATACCAATTATTCCCTCAACTGCCACATTACTCACCTTTGCATTCAAATCACCCATCACTATAACCCGGTCTCGTGCATCAAAACCGCTAACACACTCATTTAGCTGCTCCCAAAACACTTGCCTCTCATGATCTTTCTTCTCATGCCCAGGTGCATATGCACCAATAATCACCCACCTCTCTCCATCAACTTTCAATTTTACCCATATTAATCGAGAATTTACTTTCTTACATTCTATCACATACTCCCACAACTCCTGTTTCATGAGTATTGCTACTCCTTCCCTTGCTCTTGTCCTCTCACTAACCCCTGACTTCACTCCCCAGACATTTCCAAACCACTCTTCCCCTTTACCCTTGAGCTTCGTTTCACTCAGAGCCAAAACATCCAGGTTCCTTTCCTCAAACATACTACCTATCTCTCCTTTTTTCACATCTTGGTTACATCCACACACATTTAGGCACCCCACTCTGAGCCTTCGAGGAGGATGATCACTCCCCGCGTGACTCCTTCTTCTGTTTCCCATTTTAGAAAGTTAATACAAGGAGGGGAGGATTTCCGGCCCCCCGCTCCCGTCCCCTCTAGTCGCTTTCTACGACACGCGAGGAATACGTGGGAAGTATTCTTTCACCCCTATCCCCAGGGATAATATACATATATATATACATATACACACACACACACACACACACACACATATGCACATATACACACACACACACATACATATATATACATATGAAAAATGTAAGAAACAATTTAGAAAACAAACTTTTAGCTTGAAATGAATGAAAAAAAATGAATGTCACATAATGGTTCAACCTCTGGCTATGGAAAAGGAAATGTACAATTTATTCACACAAACGTCAATAGCAGTTCTCATCAATTTCACCACTGTGTCAATAAGCTTCAATGTCTAAGCTACATTTTTCTCCAACTTCACTATTTTCTTGTCAAAAACACCATGCATGAAAACTATCACTCCATTAACACAACTATAAACATTTACTTCCCCTTTAAAAGTTCTGGGGAAGTCTGTCTCGATACACTGCGGCGAGGCGACGCGACGCTGACACAATCACTGTCACAATATCACTTCTGCCTCCTCAAGTCAATCTCTCAGCCACAGTGCAGGCCTTCATCGTCGAAATCGGTCTTCTGGAGGTTACCGTTGTCGATGGGTGTGACCATGTCCTTGCTGGAGTTGCAGCCCAGTAGTTGAGGATGGGCTGGAGTTGTAGATCCAGTCCATCTTGACATCTGTAGCGCTCAGACGGTCTCCCGAGAAGGCAGGGTCTTGCTGCTTGGACTTAATGCCTCTTTGGGGATGCCAAAGTGCAAGGGAATTGCGTGGAGGCATCCAAAATCTTGACCGTCCACTTGCAGATGTTCTGAGAACCATTGGTAACGCCTGACACCTGGTAGCCCGGCGAGATGAGCCAGGCTGGTCGATCAGGACCCACTTCTACCACATCCCGACCACAACCTTCCAGGGCGCTCCGGAGCATCGGTCTTCGCGGCCTCTTATGCCATGTTGTATTATCAACGCGGAAGGCGTGAATTCGCCGTGGGCTTCGAAGAATTCACTCGAACGAGGACACGCCAGTTCGAAGAATGCCTTATTGAATATATATGGTCCCATCATTGTTTCTTGGATCATTACAGCTTTTCTCACGTATCCCTGCGTGTCGTAGAAGGCGACTAAAAGCGGAGGGAGCGGGGGGCTGAAAATCCTCCCCTCTCGTTTTTTTTTTTTTTTTTTTTTTTTTTTTTAATTTTCCAAAATTATATATATATATATATATATATATATATATATATATATATATATATATATATATATATATATATATATATATATATATATATATATATATATATATATATATATATATATATATATATATATATGTATATACATATATATATATATATATATATATATATATATATATATATATATATATATATATATATATATATATATATATATATATATATATATATATATATATATATATATATATATATATATATATATGTATATACATATATATATATATATATATATATATATATATATATATATATTTATATATATATATATATATATATATATATATATATATATATATATATATATATATATATATATATATATATATATATATATATATATATATATATATATATATATATATATATATATATATATAAAGGAGGGCAAGGAATAGAGTAAATTGGAGCGATGTGGTATACCGGGGTTGACGTGCTGTCAGTGGATTGAATCAAGGCATGTGAAGCGTCTGGGGTAAACCATGGAAAGCTGTGTAGGTATGTATATTTGCGTGTGTGGACGTATGTATATACATGTGTATGGGGGGGGTTGGGCCATTTCTTTCATCTGTTTCCTTGCGCTACCTCGCAAACGCGGGAGACAGCGACAAAGTATGATAATGAAAAAATATATATGTATATATATGTATATACCTTACACTACATAATGTCCTCAAACATCTCATTTCCAACACATCCACCCTCCTGCGCACAACTCTTCTGTAGCCCACGCCTCGCAATCATATACGATTGTCGGAACCACTATTCCTTCAAACATACCCATTTTTGCTTTCCGAGATAACGTTTTCGCCTTCCACACATTTTTCAACGCTCCCAGAACTTTCGCCCCCTCCCCCACCCTATGACTCACTTCCGCTTCCATGGTTCCATCAGCTGCCAAATCCACTCCCAGATATCTAAAACACTTCACTTCCTCCAGTTTTTCTCCATTCAAACGTACCCAGTTTACTTGTCCCTCAACCCTACTGTACCTAATAAACTTGCTCATATTCACATTTACTCTCAGCTTTCTTCTTTCACACACTTTACCAAACTCAGTCACCAGCTTCTGCAGTTTCTCACCCGAATCAGTCACCAGCGCTGTATCATTAGCGAAAAATAACTGATTCATTTCCCAAGCTCTCTCATCCAAAACCGACTGCATGCTTGCCCCTCTCTCCAAAACTCTTACACTCACCTTCATAACAACCCCATCCATAAACAATCAAACAACCATGGAGACATCACGCACCCCTGCCACAAACCAACATTCACTGAGAACCAATCACCTTCCTCTCTTCCTACACGTACACACGCCTTACATCCTCGATAAAAACTTTTCACTGTTTCTAACAACTTGCCTACCACACCATATATTCTTAAAACCTTCCACAGAGGCTCTCTATCAACTCTATCATATGCCT
The DNA here is from genome assembly GCF_036320965.1 of Panulirus ornatus. Taxonomy (NCBI): domain Eukaryota; kingdom Metazoa; phylum Arthropoda; class Malacostraca; order Decapoda; family Palinuridae; genus Panulirus; species Panulirus ornatus. The sequence continues at coordinate 19,201,587 of NC_092286.1, read as the reverse complement.
TCTCCAGATCCCTAAATGCTACATACAAATCCATTTCCTTTTCTAAGTATTTCTCACATGCATTCTTCAAAGCAAACACCTGATCCACACATCCTCTACCACTTCTGAAACCACACTGCTCTTCCCCAATCTGATGCTCTGTACATGCCTTCACCCTCTCAATCAATACCCTCCCATTTAATTTCCCAAGAATACTCAACAAACTTATACCTCTGTAATTTGAGCACTCACCTTTATCCCCCTTGCCCTTGTGCAATGGCACAATGGAAGCATTTCGCCAATCCTTAGGTACCTCACCATGAATCATATATACATTAAATAACTTTACCAACCAGTCAACAACACAGTCATCACCTTTTTGATAAATTCCACTGCAGTACCATCCAAACCCGCTGCCTCACCGGCTTTCATCTTCCGCAAAGCTTTTACTACCTCTTCTCTGTTTGACAAATCATTTTCCCTAATCCTCAAACTTTGCACACCACCTCGACCAAAACACCCTGTATCTGCCACTCTATCATTAAACACATTCAACAAACCTTCAAAATACTCACTCCATCTCCTTTTCACATCACCAGTACTTGTTATCACCTGCCCATTACCCCCTTCACTGATGTTCCCATTTGTTCCCTTCTCTTACGCACTTTATTTACCTCCTTCCAAAACATCTTTTTATTCTTCGTAAAATTAAATGATACTCTCTCACCCCAACTCTCATTTGCCCTTTTTTTCACCTCTTGCACCTTTCTATTGACCTCCTGCCTCTTTCTTTTATACAACTCCCACTCATTTGCATTATGTCCCTGCAAAAATCGTTCAGATGCTTCTCTCTTCTCTTTCACTAGTGATCTTGCCTCTTCATCCCACCATTCACTACCCTTTCTAATCTGCCCACCTCCCACTCTTCTCATGCCACAAGCGTCTTTTGCGCAAGCCATCACTGCTTCCCTAGATACATCCCATTCCTCCCCCACCCTCCCTACATCTTTTGTTCTCACCTTTTTCCATTCTGTACTTAGTCTCTCCTGGTACTTCCTCACACAAGTCTCCTTCCCAAGCTCACTTTCTCTCACCACTCTCTTTGTCCCAACATTCTCTCTTTTTTTCTGAAAACCTCAACAAATCTTCACCTTCGCCTCCACAAGATAATGATCAGACATTCCTTTAGTTGCACCTCTCAGCACATTAATGTACATAAGTCTCTCTTACACGCGCCTATCAATTAACACGTAATCCAATAACGCTCTCTGGCCATCTCTCCTACTTTCATACGTATACTTATCTATATCTATCTTTTTAAACCATGTATTCCCAATCACCAGTTCCCTTTTCAGCACATAAATCTACAACCTCTTCACCATTTCCATTTACGACACTGAACACCCCATTTACATCAACTATTCCCACAACTGCATATGCATCTGGTCATGAGAAGAAAGATCATGAGGGGCAAGTGTTTTGGGAGCAGCTGAGAGAGTGCATTAGTAGCTTTGACGCACGAGGCCGGGTTATAGTGATGGGTGATCAAAATGCAAAGGTGAGTAATGTGGCAGTAATGTGGGGTGTTCAGTGTTGTAAATGGAAATGGTGACGAGCTTGTAGATTTATGTGCTGGAAAAGGACTGGTGATTGGGAATACCTGGTTTAAAAAGAGTTATTGGATAACGTGTTAATTGATAGGCGCATGAGAGAGAGACTTTTGGATATTAATGTGCTGAGAGGTGCAACTAGAGGGATATCCGATCATTATCTTCTGAAAGCGGAGGTGAAGATTTGTAGAGGTTCTCAGAAAAGAAGAGAGAATGTTGTGGTAAAGAGAGTGGTGAGAGTAATTGAGCTTGGGAAGGAGACTTGTATGAGGAAGTACCAGGAGAGACTGAGTACAGAATGGAAAAAGGTGAGAGCAAAGGAGGTAAGGGGAGTGGAGGAGGAATGGGATGTATTTAGGGAAGCAGTGATGGCTTGCGCAAAAGATGCTTGTGGCATGAGAAGCGTCGGACGTGGGCCGATTAGAAAGGGTAGTGAGTCGTGGGATGAAGAAGTAAGATTATTTGCGAAAAAGATGAGAGAGGCACTTGGACGAGTTTTGCAGGGAAACAGTGCAAATGAGTGGGAGATGTATAAGAGAAAGAGGCAGGAGGTCAAGAGAAAGATGCAAAGGTGAAAAAGAGGGCAAATGAGAGTTGTGGTGAGAAAGTATCACTAGATTTTAGGACGAATGAAAAGATGCTTTGGAAGGAGGTAAATAAAGTGCGTAAGACGAGGGAACAAATGGGAACATTGGTGAAGGGGGCTAATGGGCATGTGATAACAAGTACTGGTGATGTGAGAAGGAGATGGAGTGAGTATTTTGAAGGTTTGTTAATTGCGTTTGATGATCGAGTGGCAGATATAGGGTGTCTTGGTCGAGCTGGTGCGCGAAATGAGAGGATTAGGGAGAATGATTTGATAAACAATGAAGAGGTAGTAAAAGCTTTGCGGAAGATGAAAGCCGGTAAGGCAGCGGGTTTGGATGGTATTGCAGTGGAATTTATAAAAAAAGGGGGTGACTCTGTGGTTGACTGAGGTTCCTTAGGATTGGCGGAATGCAGGCATAGTGCCATTGTACAAAGGCAAAGGGGATAAAAGAGAGTGCTCAAATTACAGAGGTATAAGTTTGTTGAGTATTCTTGGGAAATTAAATGGGTGGGTATTGATTGAGAGGGTGAATGCAGGTACAAAGCATCAGATTTGGGAAGAGCAGTGTAGCTTCAGAAGTGGTAGAGGATGTGTGGATCAGGTATTTGCTTTGAAGAATGTATGTGAGAAATACTTAGAAAAGCAAATGGATTTGTATGTAGCATTTAGGGATCTGGAGAAGGCATATGATAAAGTTGGTAGAGATGCTCTGTAGAAGGTATTAAGAATATATGGTGTGAGGGGCAAGTTGTTAGAAACGGTGAAAAGTTTTTATCGAGGATGTAAGGCATGTGTACGAGTACAAAGACAGGAAAGTGATTGATTCTCAGTGAATCTCGGTTTGCGGCAGGGATGCGTGATGTCTCCATGGTTGTTGAATTTGTTTATGGACGGGGTTTTTAGAGAGGTGAATGGAAGAGTTTTGGAAAGAGGGGCAAGTATGCAGTTTGTTGTGGATGAAAGAGCTTGGCAAGTGAGTCAGTTGTTGTTCGCTGATGATACATCGCTGGTGGCTGATTCGGGTGAGAAACTGCAGAAGCTGGTGACTGAGTTTGGTAAAGTGTGTGAAAGAAGAAAGCTGAGAGTAAATGTGAACAGGAGCAAGGTTATTAGGTACAGTAGGGTTGAGGGACAAGTCAAGTGGGAGGTACGTTTGAATTGAGAAAAACTGGAGGAAGTGAAGTATTTTAGACATCTTGGAGTGGATTTACCAGCGGATTGAGCCATGGAAGCGGAAGTGCGTCACAATTTGGGGAATGGGCGAAAGTCCTGGGAGCGTTGAAAAATGTGTGGAAGGCGAAATCCTTATCTCGCAAAGCTAAAATGGGAATGTTTGAAGGAATAGTGGTTCCAACAATGTTATATAGTTGCCAGGCGTGGGTTATGGATAGAGTTGTGCGGAGGAAGGTGGATGTGCTGGAAATGAGATGTTTGAGGACAATATGTGGTATGAAGTGGGTTGATCGATTAAGTAATAATAGGGTAAGAGAGATGTGTGGTAATAAAAAGAGTGTGGTTGAGAGAGCAGAAGAGGGTGTTTTGAAATGGTTTGGTCACATGGAGAGAATGAGTGAGGAAAGATTGACCAAGAGGATATATGTGTCAGAGGTTAAAGGAACGAGAAGTGGTAGACCAAACTGGGCGTGGAAAGATGGAGTGAAAAAAGATTTTTAGTGATCGGGGTCTGAACATGCAGGAGGGTGAAAGACGTGCAAGGAATAGAGTGAATTGAAACGATGTGGTATACCGGGGTCGACGTGCTGTCGATGGATTGAACCAGGGCATGTGAAGCGTCTGGGATACACCATGGAAAGTTTTGTGGGGCCTGGATGTGGAAAGGGAGCTGTGTTTTTGTGCATTATACATGATAGCTAGAGACTGTGTACGAATGTGTCCTTTGTTGTCTTTTCCTAGGGCTACCTCGCGCACATGCGGGGGGGAGGGATTTGTTATTTCATGTGTGACGGGGTGGCGATGGGAATGTACATGTGTATATATGTATATGACTGTGTGTGTGTATATATGTATGTATATGTTGAGATGTATAGGTATGTATGTTTGCGTATGTGGACGTGTAGGCATATACATGTGTATGTGGGTGGGTTGGGCCATTCTTTCGTCTGTTTCCTTGCGCCACCTCGCTAACGCGGGAGACAGCGACAAAGTAAAATGAATAAATGAATAAATATATATATATATATATATATATATATATATATATATATATATATATATATATATATATATATATATATATATATATATATATATATATATATATATATATGTATATATATATCATTTTCTTTATTTCGCTTTGTCGCTGTCTCCTGCGTTAGCGAGGTAACGCAAGGAAACAAACAAAAGAATGGCCCAGCCCGCCCACATACACATGTATATACATACACGTCCACACACGCAAATATACATACCTATACATCTCAATGTACACATATATATACACACACAGACATATACATATATACATATGTACATAATTCATACTGTCTGCCTTTATTTGTTCCCATCGCCCCCTCGCCACACATGGAATAACAACCCCCTCCCCCCTCATGTGTGCGAGGTAGCGCTAGGAAAAGACACCAAATGCCCCATTCGTTCACACTCAGTCTGTAGCTGTCATGTAATAATGCAAAGAAACCACAGCTCCCTTTCCACATCCAGGCCCCACACTACTTTCCATGGTTTACCCCAGACGCTTCACATGCCCTGGTTCAATCCATTGACAGCACGTCGACCCCGGTATACCACATCGCTCCAATTCACTCTACTCCTTGCACGCCTTTCACCCTCCTTCATGTTCAGGCCCCGATCACTCAAAATCTTTTCCACTCCATCTTTCCACCTCCAATTTGGTCTCCCACTTCTCTTCGTTCCCTCCAACTCTGACACATATATCCTCTTGGTCAATCTTTCCTCACACATTCCCTCCATTTGACCAAACCATTTCAAAACACCCTCTTCTGCTCTCTCAACCACACTCTTTCTTTTCCCACACATCTCTCTTACCCTTACATTACTTATTCGATCAAACCACCTCACACCACATATTGTCCTCAAACATCTCATTTCCAGCACATCCACCCTCCTGCGCACAACTCTATCCATAGCCCACGCCTCGCAACCATACAACATTGTTGGAACCACTCTTCCTTCAAACATACCCATTTTTGCTTTCCGAGAAAATGTTCTCGACTTCCAAACATTCTTCAAAGCTCCCAGAATTTTCTCCTCCTCCCCCACCCTATGATTCACTTCCACTTCCATGGTTCCATCCGCTGCCAGATCCACTCCCAGATATCTAAAACACTTTACTTCCTACAGTTTTTCTCCATTCAAACTTACCTCTCAATTGACTTGACCCCAACCCTACTGTACCTAATAACCTTGCTCTTATTCACATTTACTCTTAACTTTCTTCTTTCACACACTTTACCAAACTCAGTCACCAGCTTCTGCAGTTTCTCACATGAATCAGCCACCAGCGCTGTATCATCAGCGAACAACAACTGACTCACTTCCCAAGCTCTCTCATCCACCACAGACTGCATACTTGCCCCTCTTTCCAAAACTCTTGCATTCACCTCCCTAACAACCCCATCCATAAACAAATTAAACAACCATGGAGACATCACACACCCCTGCCGCAAACCTACATTCACTGAGAACCAATCACTTTCCTCTCTTCCTACACGTACACATGCCTTACATCCTCGATAAAAACTTTTCACTGCTTCTAACAACTTGCCTCCCACACCATATATTTCTAAAACCTTCCACAGAGCATCTCTATCAACTCTATCATATGCCTTCTCCAGATCCATAAATGCTACATACAAATCCATTTGCTTTTCTAAGTATTTCTCACATACATTTTTCAGAGCAAACACCTGATCCACACATCCTCTACCACTTCTGAAACCACACTGCTCTTCCCCAATCTGATGCTCTGTACAGGCCTTCACCCTCTCAATCAATACCCTCCCATATAATTTACCAGGAATACTCAACACACTTATACCTCTGTAATATGAGCACTCACTCTTATCCCCTTTGCCTTTGTACAATGGCACTATGCAAGCATGCCGACAATCCTCAGGTACCTCACCATGAATCATACATACATTAGATAACCTTACCAACCAGTCAACAATACAGTCACCCCCTTTTTTGATAAATTTCACTGCAATACCATCCAAACCTGCTGCCTTTCCCGCTTTCATCTTCCGTAAAGCTTTTACTACCTCTTCTCTATTACCAAATCATTTTCCCTAACCCTCTCACTTTGCACACCACCACGACCAAAACACCCTATATCTGCCACTCTATCATCAAACACATTCAACAAATCTTCAAGATACTCACTGAATCGCCTTCTCACATCACCACTACTTGTTATCACCTCCCCATTAGCCCCCTTCACTGAAGTTCCCATTTGCTCCCTTGTCTTACGCACTTAGTTTACCTCCTTCGAAAACATTTTTTTATTCTCCCTGAAATTTAATGATACTCTCTTACCCCAACTCTCACCTGCCCTCTTTTTCACCTCTTGCACCTTTCTCTTGACCTCCTGCCTCTTTCTTTTATACCTCTCCCACTCATTTGCATTTTTTCCCTGCAAAAATCGTCCAAATGCCTCTCTCTTTTCTTTCATCAATAATCTTACTTCTTCATCCCACCACTTACTACCTTTTCTAATCAACCCACCTCCCACGCTTCTCATGCCACAAGCATCTTTTGCGCAAGCCATCACTGCTTCTCTAAAAACATCCCATTCCTCCCCCACTCCCCTTACCTCCTTTGTTCTCACCTTTTTCCATTCTGTACTCAGTCTCTCCTGGTACTTCCTCACACAAGTCTCCTTCCCAAGCTCACTTACTCTCACCACTCTCTTCACCCCAACATTATCTCTTCTTTTCTGAAAACCCCCCCAAATCTTCAATTTAGCCTCCACAAGATAATGATCAGACATCCCTCCAGTTGCACCTCTCAGCACATTAACATCCAAAAGTCTCTCTTTCGTGCGTCTATCAATTAACACGTAATCCAATGACGCTCTATGGCCATCTCTCCTACTTACATACGTATACTTATGTATATCTCGCTTTTTAAACCAGGTATTCCCAAGCACCAGTCCTTTTTCAGCACATAAATCCACAAGCTCTTCACCATTTCCATTTACACCACTGAACACTCCATGTATACCAATTATTCCCTCAACTGCCACATTACTCACCTTTGCATTCAAATCACCCATCACTATAACCCGATCTTGTGCATCAAAACCACTAACACACTCATTTAGCTGCTCCCAAAACACTTGCCCCTCATGATCTTTCTTCTCATGCCCAGGTGCATATGCACCAATAATCACCCATCTCTCTCCATCAACTTTCAGTTTTACCCATATCAATCTAGAATTTACTTTCTTACACTCTATCACATACTCCCACAACTCCTGATTCAGGAGTAGTGCTACTCCTTCCCTTGCTCTTGTCCTCTCACTAACCCCTGACTTTACTCCCAAGGCATTCCCAAACTACTCTTCCCCTTTACCCTTGAGCTTCGTTTCACTCAGAGCCAAAACATCCAGGTTCCTTTCCTCAAACATACTACCTATCTCTCCTTTTTTCGCATCTTGGTTACATCCACACACATTTAGACTCCACAATCTGAGCCTTCGAGGAGGATGAGCACTCCTCGCGTGACTCCTTCTGTGTCCCCTCTTAGAAAGTTAAAATACAAGGAGGAGAGGTTTCTGGCCCCCCTTTCCCGTCCCCTTTAGTCGCCTTCTACGACACGTGAGGAATGCTTGGGAAGTATTCTTTCTCCCCTATCCCCAGGGATATATATGTATATATATATATATATATATATATATATATATATATATATATATATATATATATATATATATATATATATATATATATATATATATATATATATATATATATATATATATATATATATATATATATATATATATATATATATATATATATATATATATACATATAATGAATGAGAATGAACTTTGATGCTTTTAGTTTTAAGCACAGAGGGAAGATTTAGAAAGAGGGATTTATGGTTAATAAGTTTTTTGAAACGTAAAGGACCTTCACATTCGCTGTGACGATATGAAGTCGACACACCAGCCACCCAGCATCTATAATGTATAATAAAGCAAGAATCGAAGATACTAGAATAAGAAATAGGAACAGTGAGGCAGAATGGATGTATGAGGAAGTAGAGGACACCATAGCTCCAACAGTAGGAAGATTTAATGGGAGAAGATACTAGAAAGTACTAAGATGTCTAATCAAGACAAACAAAATACTAAATGGTCTCTACCTATGTAACCCTTATGGGTCCTGATGAAATTTCTCCATATGTACTGAGGATGTGTAAAGATACAGTTGAAGAACCACACGAGATATACAGAACATCGCTGGGAAAATGTCAAGTTCTCAGGGAGTGGAAAAGAGCAAACGTCATACCTATCTATATGAAGGGAAACCAGGAGGAGGCGCTGAACTGCAAGCCGGTCTTCCTGACGAGTGTGGTCTATAAGGTACTGGAGAAAATAATCTGAAAGCAAATGAATGACTTCCAGCACAGGAGAAGCTACCCAGATAAGACGTACGACACGTTGCAGGGAAAGTAGATCATGCATAACAAACCTCCTGGTTTTAGACAAAAGAGAGAATTGGGTTGGTTGTTGGTTGCTCGAGAGCATTTGACACAGTAACACATAGGAGGCTGTTGAAGACGTTTGATCATTCAGAAATAAGAGGGAGACCTTTTCGACTGATACAAGATCATCTTAGTGATAAGGAACTTTCAAAGGACGCATGTCAGGGAAGACTTCGAAATCGGTTAAGGCTATTAATAGTATGTCGCAGAGTTTTGTCCCGGGAACATAGTTCCTCTTAATCCATGAATATAACTTGCCAAAAGGATTAGACTCTTACCTGAACAAGTTTGCAGATGATACAAGGTTATGAAGTAGAAAAAGGGGAGGATACATGAAATTACATAGGAACCCAGACAAACTCCTAACTTACTCTGGTACATGTTTAATGAAATTCTACCCATGCAGATGTTACTCACTGGGAATGGGACAGTGAAAGAAGGGCTCAATATGAATGCTATCTTGCAGAAAATAAGCTGCAGGAGCCTGTGAGTGACCTAGGAGATGACATCGTCCCTGACCGTCACCAGATTCCCACATCAGGAGAATCATTAAGGCAACATACTGTTTACTGGCAAAAACTAGAATATGTGAATGAGTTTAGTTACATCACCTGAGGAAGCACAAAGAACTGGCAGAGAAGGTCCAGAGAAGCGAACAAATATGGTACTAGAGTTTAGGGAGCTGAGCTACAGGGAAAAGCTGGAGACCTTGAATGCGTCCATTATGAAAGTGGATGAATGGATCACTGAGTAAGGAAATAGTAAATACAGATAACTAACAAAATTTGCACGATAGTCAATATGGTTCAAAGGGATAGGGCACTATGATTGTAAAGCTTCCTTCCCATGTAGCACAAATGAGTAATTACAAAAGAAGCACAAAACAAATCTGTATATAGTAGGTAAGTCGTATGTGCAGTTCTGGTATAAAAAGATCCAAATAAATGAAGACATATGAAAGAAGAGTGGAATTAATCCAGGGTTTTGAAGTAGAGAACCTGTCTTTTAAAAAAAGGGCGAATTGTAGCTGTATGGAAAACTTAAAAATGTAAATCGTTTCAAAGGTTATCGGTGCAGGGAAACACAAATACCATAACAGCTCATCTTTGATATGCTAATGACCGAGCTCGGTACAGGCTTGCTGAGTACCAGGTGATCTACTTAACGGTGAAGGCACACAAGTTCATGGATGCAGGTGCTAAGAGGTGCCCAAGAGGGGAAGAGAACTAACAGTGCGGAACAGAGCAAGTGGATAAGGTGTTGAGGTCAGCTTGGAAAGGTAGTCAGATTACTTTAACCTTTATAGAGAGAAAAAATCACCAAGGAGAAAGCGATATTCCACAAGAGGAGGACTAGTCTTTTGTAAAATCGGAAGAGCTGTTCACAGATCTTTTCGGTATCCTAAACAGGACTCTTCAGTTCGTGGTTTCCCATATAGATTAAAAGTAGGGTGATGCAAGCTATGCTTATTGTATTAGATAGCGGATTAACAGAACCCATAAAGGATATGATAAAGTCATGTGGGATTATAAGAGGAAAAATGAGAACAATGAGGACTTTAGTGGCAATGAAATGCTGAGACTGCAAAGCCAGATGTGAAGAGGCAGGAGGCACAACGTATGAGAAGATGGAAGGGATATGAAACATGAAGGAACGTAGCTTGCAAGTTGTAGCGTATGAGTTCATTCGGTTATCTGCTGAGGAGAGGAAATTGTTGATAAAATGGAAGAGCGATGTTTGAGACATTAGAGAACCCTAAGAAACATGGCTGTTAACAGGGAAATATGGAGCGGTTCATCCATCACTAATCACGTCAATAGACCAACCATAAAGGAGGTTAACTATGAGAAAACAATGTGTGTGAAGATTGTATGGATAGGAAAGTCGTTATCTCACGCTATATAGATGCGAGGGATGGGCTATATAGGGGGAAGAAAGCCAAAGGACGGGAACCTACAACTCATGATCTGATGTCCTACTGTGTTAGAAGCTTTAGATACATAAACCTCTACAATATAGGATTACACAAAGTCTCTCAAAAACGATGAAGAAGCTCTTTTGGTATAAGGAGCTTTATCATCGATAACACTTATTTGGCAAAAGCAATACGGGCGATCAGAGAGAAACTAGATCAAGATACTTAAGTAAATCTATGGAGACATGAGAAGACCTTTGAAATATTAGAAGTCACCGCAACAGGATGAAAAATGGAGTGTTACTCCTCTTTTGGATGGAATATACCGATAAATATTTGCAAGAGGGTAAAGTCTTGGTTATGAAGCGGAAGAAGAACAAACGAGCAATAACAGATAAAATTTCAGAAGCATACCTCTTCAGTGGGGAGAAATAATGTCATTTAGTCCATACATCTTGTGTCGAGATAGATTACACGAGAGAGAGAGAGAGAGAGAGAGAGAGAGAGAGAGAGAGAGAGAGAGAGAGAGAGAGAGAGAGAGAGAGAGAGAGAGAGAGAGAGAGAGAGCCAGCCCCATGATAACACTATCCTCGGGCCATGCAACTGACAACTAACATTATCAAATATTTCGGTCAAATTGGAACATTATGTTGTAAAACGCATCTAGTTATCCACAAACTTATATATAGAACCTTTATTCTACAGTACAGTTCAAGTTCGTACTACTTCAGTAATAGTTTATGAAGAATCCGTAACACATTCATATGCCAGCTCTCAGGACGACAGGTCACGAAATACCAGGTCGAACCATGATAGAGAATTTCAGTTACCACTTCTCAATGGTATTTCTATCTGTTGATCTACTGACCTGACGCGTGGGAGCGCTTGATATAATCCAGACACGTATGAGAGGTATTGTGAACCAGAGTGCACGGTGTGTAACGAGGGAGAAAAATGACGAAACCCGCCATATCTGCAGGACGTGGTACTAGCATTGGCCATCGTTGTGTATGAAAGGACAACAGAAGGAGAATAGGATATGACAGGCCTAAAAGGAACGGAGAGAGAGAGAGAGAGAGAGAGAGAGAGAGAGAGAGAGAGAGAGAGAGAGAGAGAGAGAGAGAGAGAGAGAGAGAGAGAAGTGGGGGGTGGCAATGAGACACAAATGTATTGGGTTTGAGACACAAATGTATTAGGTTAGAGAAAGGAAAAGATTCAAGAAGGAACTATGAACTCCATAAACCATAGAGCTAATATGGTATGCAGACTCCAGCTTATTGGATAGTGCTGCAACTTAATCGGTAAAAAAAGGTGTGTGTGTGTGTGTGTGTGTGTGTGTGTGTGTGTGTGTGTGTGTGACACATATTTCAAAGAGAATAATTTGCAGATTGTCAATGTAACTAAGAAGGCACAAACAATTGGACTTGAAGCGAAGTATTTATCAAGTTTATCCTTAAATGTGTCTATAGGACTGCTTTCAGCCACTTTAGATGGCAAATCATTCCATATGTTAACAATCTTTCTAAAGAACAAATATTTCGCCTTATTCGATGTAGATGTCTCCCCACGAGTTTGTATTCATTATGAGTGAAATCAAACGAATCAAGTCTTAAGTAATTGGACAAATCAAGACTATCAAAGCCTTTGATAATGTTGACTACTGGTATTAGATCACTTCTTAACTATCTCTTTTTTAAGCTGAATAGATTCAAGTGGTTTAGAAATAATTTCTCAACCTGGGAATCATCTTGGCAGCTCGACGCTGAACTTTCTCTATTCTGTGTCTTCTTTCAAGTATGGTGACCAGAGCTGAACACAGTCTTCAAGATGGAGAGGAACCAATGATATGTAAAGATAAGGATGATTTTACTGGACTTAAAACTCGAAGGCTCTGCCTATAAATCAAAAAATCATGTTTTCTCTTTTTACTGTTTGTGTGCACTGCTTGTTTGGATTTAGGTCACCAGATATTACTACGCTTAAGTATTTTTCTTCACTTACCTTTTGCAGCTCAGTAGAATTCATACTGTAACTTGTCATTTCGTTTTCGCCAACGATATGTAAAACTTTGCACTTATCAATATCATAATGTATTTGTCACCTTTTAGTCCTGTTCATCAGTTTGTGTACGTCAGCCAACTGTATACTGCCAATCTGGAGTACTAAAATGATTTGTACAGTTCCTGTATAGAGAACTGTGATGGTGCCGGCATGGAAGACTGTAGTGAACTGTATAGTGCAGGTCTGGTGTACTGTAGTGAACTATATAGTGCAGGTCTGGTGTACTGTAGTGAACTGTAGAGTACAGGTCTGGTGTACTGTAGTGAACTGTATAGTGCAGGTCTGGTGTGCTGTAGTGAACTATATAGTGCAGGTCTGGTGTACTGTAGTGAACTGTAGAGTACAGGTCTGGTGTACTGTAGTGAACTGTATAGTGCAGGTCTGGTGTGCTGTAGTGAACTGTATAGTACAGGTCTGGTGTGCTGTAGTGAACTGTATAGTACAGGTCTGGTGTGCTGTAGTGAACTGTATAGTACAGGTCTGGTGTACTGTAGTGAACTGTATAGTACAGGTCTGGTGTACTGTAGTGAACTATATAGTGCAGGTCTGGTGTACTGTAGTGAACTGTAGAGTACAGGTCTGGTGTACTGTAGTGAACTGTATAGTGCAGGTCTGGTGTGCTGTAGTGAACTGTATAGTACAGGTCTGGTGTACTGTAGTGAACTGTATAGTATAAAAGACAAAGAACAATACAGCAAAGATGGCATTCACCTTAACAGTAAAGGGCAGAACTCTCAGCTGTGCGAGTCAAAGATCAAATTGCTTTACACTACAAGAGAAAAATTTTTTGTCGAGACCCCGTAGAGGTCGGTGTGTTGACCACATCACTCGGACGGTTGAGGTCAGGTCATGTCATATCACGTGTCACACAAGCGACGTCAAATCGAATCCCCTCCCCACCCCACAGGATTGTGACGTCAGGGATGCAGGTCACTGGGGGTCTTCACACCTAGATCTTAAAATAGCCAGTTATCATATCATACCACCAGTCTCCTACAGAGATCACTCAAAAATATCAAGTGGACTTTACATGAATCCATCTGAAGCAAAATAGCTGAATGGCACTGTTTGGTAAACAGTGAACACGTTGACATCACTAGTTTAACAGAAACGTTTCTGAACACAGAAAACAACGATCTAATTAGTGAGTAAAATCTACCAGACTACAAATTATTTGTAAGGGATAGACATGGTCGAGGAGGTGAGACTACACTGTGTTTAAATCT
>NC_092286.1:19173446-19187393 GCF_036320965.1 Panulirus ornatus | reverse complement strand
GAGCCAGTAAACATTACTCATGGTACAACTGTCAATTCACTTACCTGCACTTGTACGTATGTTTAAGGCAAAAGGAAACATTTCACATAATATTCTCATGATATAACAATGCGTGAGAAAAGATGATTAATATGCTGCTCCAAGTTGTGCCAGGTAAGTGGTCATAACTCACACTAATTCCACAGTGAGCTCTGAGACATTCCTGATACTTTTTTCATTTTCGTTTCATAGGATTAGTCAAGCCGCTTTAAGATAATGAAAGTCCTTAATGTCACTCGACCAAGTTATGTTATTTTGCTGTGCTTTTTACACTAAATCTTGGTGTTTTTCTAAATATAATTAATGCATAAATGGAACCACACACACAAACACACACACACACACACACACACACACACACACACACACACACACACACACACACACGCACACACACGCACTCACACATACAAACACACACACACACATCTACAATAAAGGAATAGGAACCTGGGTACCATTAGCTATAAATACAAAGGAAAGATTAAAAATGATACAAAGATGTGATTCATTAAAAGGTATTAGAAAGTGAAAGAGCTTCGGGATGTACCATGTCAGAGAGTGAGGCACCACTTCTAGGAGTGTTCTGTAATATCCCAGTATTTCCAGATCTTGCTGATCAAGAAAGTTTGCTCCGCTCCTGACGATTTATTGAGCCATCAATACGTGTTTCTGTCAGCAGGATGGTGGAGGCGGCCGTCTTTATTGTAGTTACTCGACTGTGGTCTGCTGCCCAGAACGACAAGACGATGTTCAGACCTGTAGATATTGCCAATATAATGTGAAGACAGAGAAGCGAAGAACTCATACTGAACTTAATGGCCAACCATTTACCGTGATTATTAGCTTTCTGAAACCAGCGTCTGGGGAACGGGTCATACCGTCATCCATAACCTGGTTATAAAGAGCACCATAAGACGGGGATAAGGGCAGCTGTGGGGCCATACGGATTAAGTTGTCATTATTCAGGAGCTAGATGTGAGAACCAGAGCTTCATGACCTGATCACTGATTTAACAACTTGTAGTTTATTTCAACATGTGAGCAGGGTCTCATACAATCTGCCTCTCTAATGTGTTCCCAGACAGCCCTCACACACACTCTTTACCCGTCATAATGACACCCTGTACCGAGCAGCAACTTCAACCACAAATGTATGTTATTCCATTGTGTGTTGGTTAATCACTCAGGACCAAGGTGCCTGGATCAGTTGGTTGGTGGTCCTGGTGTCTGGGTCAGTTGATGGTCCTGGTACCTGGGTTAGTTTGTGGTCTGGTGTCTGGGTCAGTTGGTGGTCCTGGTTCCTGGGTCAGTTGGTGGTCCTGGTGCCTGGGTCAGTTGATGGTCCTGGTGCCTGGGTCAGTTGGTGGTCTTGGTGCCTGGGTCAGTTGATGGTCCTGGTGCCTGGGTCAGTTGATGGTCCTGGTGCCTGGGTCCGTTGGTGGTCCTGGTGCCTGGGTCAGTTGGTGGTCCTGGTGCCTGGGTCAGTTGGTGGTCCTGGTGTCTGGGTCAGTTGGTGGTCCTGGTGTTTTGGTCAGTTGGTGGTGCTGGTGCCTGGGTCAGTTGGTGGTCCTGGTGCCTGGGTCAGTTGGTGGTCCTGGTGTCTGGGTCAGTTGGTGGTCCTGGTGTTTTGGTCAGTTGGTGGTCCTGGTGCCTGGGTCAGTTGGTGGTCCTGGCCCCTGAGTCAATTAATGGTCCTGGTGCCTGGGTCACTTGGAGGTCCTGGTGCCTGGGTTAGTTGGTGGTCCTGGTGACTGAGTCAGTTGGTAGTTTTGGTGCAATTGTCTCTCCAAAGAACAGCTGTGCAATGATTTCAAGCAGAAATGAAGCAGAGTGGGTTTCAGGGGAAGAGAAGATGTGAAAGTGTCAGAGCAAAAGTGATCAAACCAAGATTGAGGAGAAAACATCTAGAAGACCGGATATGGGCCTCCATCACAACCAAGATAACCTCTGTTATGTATTCAGCACAGTACGAGGCATCCCAACCTCTCTAAAGAAGCAGTACCCATCCCAGGGAAAGTCAATAACGAGGCTGCACAGGAATATCCTGTAAGCTCTCCAGAAATCCCAAAGCCGGAATTTCGACGGGGAGATAGAGGACGGGTGTACCTGGTTACAGTCAATAGAAATAAAATCGTGGTCAGAGAACCCAGAAGGGGCAAAAATGGTATATGAATATTGGGGGAGTTCAGATGTAAAAAAGAAGTTAAGTGTGTTAGACGAGTGGTCATGATGGTGGGTAACTAGGGTAGGGATTTTGCTTAATTGTTCCATATCGTTAAAGAGAGAAGAAGAAAAGGACTCAGTTCCACCAGGCTCGTTCCAGTTAGAGCCTAACCAGTACTTGTGGTAAATATTGAAATTCCCTGCACAGAGGATCTCAACACTTAGATGTGGAGAGAACAAAACTTCGTGACTAGAAGTCTATAAATGAAGACTTGTACATATTTGGAGGAACTGAGGGGAATTAAATGAAATATATAAGGAATATAATAGAGGCTACCTATGAATACCTACGACGAGATTTAGTCAAACTAGCAAGACTAGCTCAAGGCAGTCACTACACAACTTGCTTGATGTACAAGACTGTCCTTATCAGCTGCCACCTATATTACATATGTCTCGACTCCTGATACATGTGGGTTGGATTTCAACCATATGTTAAGTTTCTTTTTAATGTTTCCTTAATTGTTGCATGCATGTTTCTTAATCTTCCTGGTAGTACACTGAATAATAGCTCTAGCTTCTTGGTTTGGTTGTCATATATTTTTGTTTCATTTATCTTTAGTAAGTCACGTGGCAGTCTTGAAGACTTAACGACTCTGTATCTTCTCTGTTGAGAGGCTTTCAGGTTTACCGAATCTACTTTATTCACTCAATTTCTTGTTATGTGTGTACTCACATATTTTTTTCCTCTTTTTCGTTCTAGGTTATTTAGTTGTGGTTTTATCAGCCTTCACCGGTGATCCATATATTTCATTCCTCCTACTGTGAAGTGCTCCTGAATTCTCTTTTGTTTTTATTTCTAATTGTTTCGTTGGTGACCATACAAAGCAACAGTATTCAATTTTGCGTCTCACATATACAAATTTGCTTGAGAGATACTGAGCCAGATGGCATCATAGTTAGGATACTCAAGATCCAAGAGGTGTGCAATAGGTGTTTTTGTACAACAGTAGACACGAACTCCACTCTCGGAGTCGAAACAATGATAGAAATCTCTAGTCACAACAGTGAGATGCAATGGGAAGTGGTGTTGGAAAGCAACGAAATATCCTGAAAAGACCTTAATAGATTACTAAAATGTTTTTACCCATACAAGGGTCATTCATGGTCCCAATGACATTTAGCCATATGTGCTATGACTCCACTTTCCTGTGTGACTCTACTGCCAGCGCGAGGGAGGGCTCAGGTGGCAGTGTAATGGCCCCTCCTAGTGCCCCATTTACCTCAAGGATTATCCCGTTCCTTAACCTTGAAGCAATCCATTAGGTAGACTGCAGCCGCCCAGGATGGTACTACTGCCCTGACTGAGAAAAGTGGTACCCGAACCCATCTTACATCCTCAATGTTAGTATTGCTGGTCTTTCTTTTTATCTCGAAAATGAGAATACCAGGCTAGCTAGTCCTGCCATCTTCTCTTTACACGTATTTTCCTCACATAAGTTCTCTTGCCATCCCCTGTCTGCACATTCGTTTTTGATATAATCATGGTAGAGTACAGCAGACCTATGGCCTTTAGTCACCTGCATCATGGGGCGCTAAGAATCTTCGGGCTTCTGCCTGACGTT
This sequence comes from Panulirus ornatus, assembly GCF_036320965.1. Classification (NCBI taxonomy): domain Eukaryota; kingdom Metazoa; phylum Arthropoda; class Malacostraca; order Decapoda; family Palinuridae; genus Panulirus; species Panulirus ornatus. The sequence goes on along the minus strand of NC_092286.1, from coordinate 19,183,564 downwards.
ACTGCCAGTGAGAGGAAGGGCTCAGACAATAGTAGTACATGCTCCTCCCACGACCTTTCCCTCTCTGATAGACCTACCTCGTTTTTATTCACTATACCAACATTCCTGTTCTAGCATACTCTCTTCTGTTGAACACCATCTGTCTAGTACCTCTCCCAATATCTTACTTCTCCTTACTTGAGACCCAGTTGTCTGATAATGCTCTCACTAGCCCATGTTTTCATTTCCAACGATAATCTCCGCTCAAATTCCGATTCAGAGGTGGTGTTGGTGTTTATTCCAACATCAACACATATGTTGCGCGCCTTGAGGACACTGAGTCCTCAAACTTTGATGTTATCTGGCTCAAGGTCTGTCTTGCAACTACCACATTTTTCCTTTGTTTCGCCTACTTTTCTCCTGATTCTACAAATTTCATATTTTGCTTCGACTGTCTAAACTCCTGCCATGAGACTGTGACATTCTCTTACCAGCAAGCCAAGATCCTCTACTTAGGGAATTTCAACGTTTACCGTAGGGAGCGTGAACGGATATGGCCTTTGTTGTCTTTTCCTAGCGCTACCTCGCGCGCATGCGGGCGGATGGGGTTGTCATTTCATGTGTGGCCGTGTGGCGACGGGAATAGATAAAGGCAGCAGGTATGAATTATTTACATGTGTATATATGTGTATGTCTGTGTATGTATATGTATATATACGTTGAAATGTATAGGTATGTATATGTGCGTGTGTGGATATGTATGTATGTACATGTGTATGTTGGTGGGTTAGGCTCTTCTTTCGTCTGTTTCCTTGCGCTACCTCGCTACCACATCCAGCCCTCACAGACCTTTCCATGGTTGACCCCAGACGTTTCACTTCCCCTGGTTCAGTCCATTAACAGCACATTGACCTTGGTAAACCGCATCGTTCCAGTTCACTCTATTCATTTAGTAATAGGTGACAAATATATCACCCACGTATCTAAACCAGACTTTCGGATGATTACTGATCAGAAATCATCCGAAAGACTCGTTTAGATACGTGGATGATGTGTGGTCGTTGTGGCCATCCTCTCAAGATTGTGGTGTTTTCTTTAATGAACCAAATAACATCCAGCCCACTATCAAATTCAAGATGGAATGGGAAAAAGAAGACAAACTGCCCTTTCTATATGTGTTGGTAAATAGAGAATCTGATCATTTGTCCTTTAAGATCTACAGGAAGTCTAGCAAGTCTGAGAGTTATATTCATTATTTCTTAATGAGATCATTCTTGTCGTTAGTCGTCCAGCTTGGCACATCCCGCTAACTAATCCTCTGTATCTTATTAGGACGCTGTCTCTCTCAAGGAGAGTCAGTTCATTTTTGAAAATACTCCACACCTTACGAACGTGTCCACATTATGAGTCCAATCCACTTTAAGTTACTAGGGCTTTAGTCCAAATTTGCTTATCTAGATTTTTATCATCGTGATGTTATCTTTGTAACTGAAACGAAAGATTATATAAAAATCGAATAATGTTTGGGTCACTTTTACATACCTTTTCAACAGCTTTTCTGTGGGTAACTCGTTATCTCTTTTTTGATATCACTAACTTTATAATGTTGCTACGTCTCCTTCGGTCTCAGATCGTTTGATTTAAAAACCAAAACATAAGATGTCCCAGGTAATGCAGGAGATGATAAAACCTTAGCTGCTTTACAACTAGCAACAGTCCCCGGCGTGGCTCGGATAAACAAGACAATGAAGGCTTCCGGTGGCTTCAAAACGCCTGTCTTGGCCAACGTACCGAATTTCAAAACTTTGTTCAGATTCTGAATTGCTTACGATACACTTAGAATTCTGCGCCGCTAGATGCTACTGATCCCAGGGACTGTCCCTCTAAGCCCAACCCGCTTATCCCAGAGACTTCCCCTCCAGGCCTTCTCCACCCATCCTAGGGACTGTGACCCTTATGGCATTGACACACACACACACACACACACACACACACACACACACACACACACACACACACACACACACACACACACACTCTAGGCAAGGGGTGTACGATTTGGAAAAGGTAAGACCACCTCAGAGTAAAATGCCAAAGTTTTAGGAAAACAGTATTAAGTTATTAAGTCTTGGAAAAAATCGAGTTAATGAGTTGGCTGACACATACATCGTGGAAGACTCAGAATCGGAAGTCTACACTGTAAAACGGTGAAGAGGATGTTTACGAAGTGCAAGTTGTCCTGACAATCACAGTATATGGCACTGTTAGTTGTAATCTAACGGAATACTCCGAGAGAAACATGCATTCCACCCCAGCACAACGCTCCATGGATCACCACTGTAAGACAGTCATGCAGCATAGTTCAGTACTGCTACAACCACGCCACACCACGGAGCAAGATACTATGGACATCACTGGAAGGAAAGCTAACCAGGCACACTATCATAATCGAGTCTCACGTCCACCACCTCCTATCTCTTCAGGCGATACAATACGCATGCGACTTCCTGGCAGTCGAGATTGGACGTCTGGATTATGCCTACAGGAAGTTTCGCCTCGGTCATATGTGTGTGAAGTTGGTGATCAGATGTACAGGAGCAAACGTCGTCAACTTCTGTGTACGTGAGAGAGACTTGAAGAGGAGAGCAGGTGAGACGGATCAACGGAAAGGGAAGACTGAAGAGAGTTCCAAGGCACTGTATTAGACCCTGATGGGACCGGGACAATATCCCCGCCAGAGATGTGTGAGCCAGACTCTGATGAGACCTAGAGAGCGCCTCCGCCAAAGCTGTGTGAGCCGTCTGCCACACGAACATTGTATCCTTTTTCGTCAGTTCCCCTAGAGGTTTGATCATGTCTGCCAGGCCAGGCACAAACATGGACAAGTACTGAATCATTCCCTAAGCAACGCCAGACGCCTGATACACCAGTTGGAGCAGTCATCTCCCTAAGGCCTTAACTTTTTGTAATGCTGAAAGAAAATTCTATGAAGTAGAAATAACTTCAGGCTCTGTAAGTGCTTGTAGACTTTTTAAAAAGCGAAAGGTCATATGAAGGAAAAAGAAAAATGAAGGAAGAAAATTTGAGGGTAGAAAGTGGCATCATAAAAGTCAATTCTCGATTGGCCGGTCTGCGAACAGAAGCTGTGGGAAGCAGCAGCCAAATGTGTGTAGGGACTTGCAGAGAGAGAGAGAGAGAGAGAGAGAGAGAGAGAGAGAGAGAGAGAGAGAGAGAGAGAGAGAGAGAGAGAGAGAGAGAGAGAGAGAGAGAGAGAGAGAGAGAGAGAGAGAGCAGCAACATCTCAGTGTGCTAAAAGGGGATTTTCAAGAGAGGTAATGCCAGGAGAATCAGAGACAAATGGCTTTTGATTCCACTCTGGTTAACAGCCAAGTGGAGCGTGATCAGCACTTCATACCTGGGTAAATAAAACTCTTATAGATGTGAAACAGTTGCTCTCAAGGAAAGGTATTACGGCACTATACAACACTCCCAGCTTTTGGGAAGTAGGCTTTTGATGTGAATCATATAGGGTCTCCAGGAAAGAGTAGGGGATACGGTTATGCCCAGTATGTTCATGTTATTACAACGCTGATTTGTAGTGTTTTGAAATTAAACAGAGGGAAACAAATGAACTTTGAAAATACATATAGGGGGAAATAGTATTTTAGCGCAATCCACCATAGATATTGGTATGATATGAAGAGAGGGATGTAATAGCATCGTTGGCAAAAAAAGATATCAGTTGGAGAGTTGTAGAATATTGGAAAGAATTTCCAACAGATGTTGCCAGTGTGAAGACCATCAGAATCTTTAAATCAAAGCTAAACAAAAACTTCATAGATATCTAGTATCAGTGAATAAGTTTGGTTCAAGAAAGAAAAACATGATTTGATTTTACTCTTTTAAAGCTCAAATCTTTTTTTTAACTGTTTCATACTTCAACTTCTGCCGCTTTACTCAGGAACTTCTCCCGTTCTGCACATTTAATGTTTTAGTGGGAGTAAACTCTCTTCATACCGCATGGTGTTCCTTCACATAATTTTTTACTCCTGGCATTGGTGCTTGAGGGAGTGATGGGAGGGAAAGTGCCTTAGTTTTACTATTCTGTCTATGCCAGGTATAAATATGTGACCAAAGAACACGATTAACGTCCTTCTGCAGATTAATTCTTCATGGGCCATCAAGAATCCTGTGCTTTGTTCTTCCCATGTACTCCCATGAACATACCTATCTAGGCCTTTTGACCCTCTCGCGTGACCTGATCTTAGGTTGGCCTACATGACGCCCATTGTGGCCTCCTGTCCCTCTAGAATGACCTACTGACTTCACGTGGATCTCCTACCCCTCTTGCATGGCTTACTGACCTTCACTACCACGTGGTTAACTGATAAAGTATCACAAAATATCAAACCACAACTGACTGTGGAAAGTGTTCCAGCAACCTTCGGTGTGACTTCTGACGTGATCCACTAATCTGTAATGTCGTCAGTTGACCCTCCAACATGGCCTCGTAGACCAACATATTTCACTGAACCTTCAAAAAGGCCCATTGACCAAATATGTATCTGAGCTGACCCTCAAGTGTGGCATCCCAGCCACCATCACTGCTTGCTGGCTCACTACTATTGCCTACTGACTCTTGATGGTAACCATCTGGCCTACTTTAACTTCTCAATCTAAGGTAATTTCATGACCCATTTATGTGGTCTACTTACATCAGCGTGACAGTTCTTTCAAGACTTGCGTACTAAGACACGAAAGTGGATTAGTAGTCCACAAACCAACCAACATAACCTGTTAACTCTCTGTCGTTTCCTACCTTAGCAAGGCATACTTAACTTCCAGTTAGTCCAGTCATTCATCACCGTGATATACTGTCATTTACCACAGCCTTAGCATCTCCAGCAAGAACTATCTACCCTCTAGCATAACCTAATGACTCTAGAAAGCAGTCTGTTGACCCCGCAATACACTACTGACTCTTCATCATGAGATACCTCCTGACCGTCTAGCATAGCTTGTTGACCCTGGAACTTAGCATGTCGATTGTCTGGTACTCATCTTCGATGCATCCTTGTACTCACAATAATCTTATGTGTCACTGCTAGAGTTATCTTTACTACAGCCTTATCTTCACTAGACCCTTTCGGTTTAAGTCAATGGTCACATTCACTACAACCTCAACATCACTGGCTTTAAACCTAACCAAGATCACCACTCCATCCATGTACATGTATTTCTTGCAGAATAATGCGGACATCAACGATTTCTTAGAAGTTGAAATGCATAGCCATACCTATTTAACTCTCTAATATCTATCTGTTCACCTATCTATCTATCTATCAATCTATCTATCTTTCTATATCTGAAGGTCAACAATACTAGAATTAATGAAAATGAAGTACAGCAACGTTCTCTCAATGGCAATTATCTTACCAGAATCTTCGAGAATCTTCCAGAAAACAATGACATCTGCAGGCAAGGAGGGAGGACCTCTGGCTGATTATATGTAAAACATTTAGATGAAATCACATCTTTTCTTCTCAGGTCCTATGGTGTAAGGGTTAGCACTCTGGACTCTGGATCCAGCAATCCGAGTTCGAATCTCGGTGGGACCTCATCTTTTAAGTTTTCTTAGAAACTGATCATGGCCGCATTGTTCTATATATTATATATACATACATATATTGAAAATGTGAAGGAAAATAGTGAAACGAAAAAATGTAGCTTAGACATTGAAGCTTATTGATACAGTGGTTAAATTGATGAGAACTGCTATTGGCGTTTGTGTAAATAAATTATACATTTCCTTTTTTCCATAGCCAGAGGTTGAACCATTATGTGACATTCATTTTTTTCATTCATTTCAAGCTAGAAGTTTCAGTTTTCTAAATTGTTTCTTACATTTTTCATATGTATATATATGTATGTGTGTGTGTGTGTATATGTGCGTGTGTATGTGTATGTGTGTGTATGTGTATATGTATATATATATGTATATTATCCCTGGGGATAGGGGTGAAAGAATACTTCCCACGTATTCCTCGCGTGTCGTAGAAAGCGACTAGAGGGGACGGGAGCGGGGGGCCAGAAATCCTCCCCTCCTTGTATTTTTTAACTTTCTAAAATGGGAAACAGAAGAAGGAGTCACGCGGGGAGTGCTCATCCTCCTCGAAGGCTCAGAGTGGGGTGCCTAAATGTGTGTGGATGTAACCAAGATGTGAAAAAAGGAGAGATAGGTAGTATGTTTGAGGAAAGGAACCTGGATGTTTTGGCTCTGAGTGAAACGAAGCTCAAGGGTAAAGGGGAAGAGTGGTTTGGGAATGTCTTGGGAGTAAAGTCAGGGGTTAGTGAGAGGACAAGAGCAAGGGAAGGAGTAGCAATACTCCTGAAACAGGAGTTGTGGGAGTATGTGATAGAGTGTAAGAAAGTAAATTCTCGATTAATATGGGTAAAACTGAAAGTTGATGGAGAGAGGTGGGTGATTATTGGTGCATATGCACCTGGGCATGAGAAGAAAGATCAAGAGAGGCAAGTGTTTTGGGAGCAGCTGAATGAGTGTGTTAGTGGTTTTGATGCACGAGACCGGGTTATAGTGATGGGTGATTTGAATGCAAAGGTGAGTAATGTGGCAGTTGAGGGAATAATTGGTATACATGGGGTGTTCAGTGTTGTAAATGGAAATGGTGAAGAGCTTGTAGATTTATGTGCTGAAAAAGGACTGATGATTGGGAATACCTGGTTTAAAAAGCGAGATATACATAAGTATACTTATGTAAGTAGGAGAGATGGCCAGAGAGCGTTATTGGATTACGTGTTAATTGACAGGCGTGCGAAAGGGAGACTTTTGGATGTTAATGTGCTGAGAGGTGCAACTGGAGGGATGTCTGATCATTATCTTGTGGAGGCTAAGGTGAAGATTTGTATGGGTTTTCAGAAAAGAAGAGTGAATGTTGGGGTGAAGAGGGTGGTGAGAGTAAGTGAGCTTGAGAAGGAGACCTGTGTGAGGAAGTACCAGGAGAGACTGAGTACAGAATGGAAAAAGGTGAGAACAATGGAAGTAAGGGGAGTGGGGGAGGAATGGAATGTATTTAGGGAATCAGTGATGGATTGCGCAAAAGATGCTTGTGGCATGAGAAGAGTGGGAGGTGGGTTGATTAGAAAGGGTAGTGAGTGGTGGGATGAAGAAGTAAGAGTATTAGTGAAAGAGAAGAGAGAGGCATTTGGACGATTTTTGCAGGGAAAAAATGCAATTGAGTGGGAGATGTATAAAAGAAAGAGACAGGAGGTCAAGAGAAAGGTGCAAGAGGTGATAAAAAGGGCAAATGAGAGTTGGGGTGAGAGAGTATCATTAAATTTTAGGGAGAATAAAAAGATGTTCTGGAAGGAGGTAAATAAAGTGCGTAAGACAAGGGAGCAAATGGGAACTTCAGTGAAGGGCGCAAATGGGGAGGTGATAACAAGTAGTGGTGATGTGAGAAGGAGATGGAGTGAGTATTTTGAAGGTTTGTTGAATGTGTTTGATGATAGAGTGGCAGATATAGGGTGTTTTGGTCGAGGTGGTGTGCAAAGTGAGAGGGTTAGGGAAAATGATTTGGTAAACAGAGAAGAGGTAGTGAAAGCTTTGCGGAAGATGAAAGCCGGCAAGGCAGCAGGTTTGGATGGTATTGCAGTGGAATTTATTAAAAAAGGGGGTGGCTGTATTGTTGACTGGTTGGTAAGGTTATTTGATATATGTATGACTCATGGTGAGGTGCCTGAGGATTGGCGGAATGCGTGCATAGTGCCATTGTACAAAGGCAAAGGGGATAAGAGTGAGTGCTCAAATTACAGAGGTATAAGTTTGTTGAGTATTCCTGGTAAATTATATGGGAGGGTATTGATTGAGAGGGTGAAGGCATGTACAGAGCATCAGATTGGGGAAGAGCAGTGTGGTTTCAGAAGTGGTAGAGGATGTGTGGATCAGGTGTTTGCTTTGAAGAATGTATGTGAGAAATACTTAGAAAAGCAAATGGATTTGTATGTAGCATTTATGGATCTGGAGAAGGCATATGATAGAGTTGATAGAGATGCTCTGTGGAAGGTATTAAGAATATATGGTGTGGGAGGAAAGTTGTTAGAAGCAGTGAAAAGTTTTTATCGAGGATGTAAGGCATGTGTACGTGTAGGAAGAGAGGAAAGTGATTGGTTCTCAGTGAATGTAGGTTTGCGACAGGGGTGTGTGATGTCTCCATGGTTGTTTAATTTGTTTATGGATGGGGTTGTTAGGGAGGTGAATGCAAGTGTTTTGGAAAGAGGGGCAAGTATGAAGTCTGTTGGGGATGAGAGAGCTTGGGAAGTGAGTCAGTTGTTGTTCACTGATGATACAGCGCTGGTGGCTGATTCATGTGAGAAACTGCAGAAGCTGGTGACTGAGTTTGGTAAAGTGTGTGGAAGAAGAAAGTTGAGAGTGAATGTGAATAAGAGCAAGGTTATTAGGTACAGTAGGGTTGAGGGTCAAGTCAATTGGGAGGTGAGATTGAATGGAGAAAAACTGGAGGAAGTGAAGTGTTTTAGATATCTGGGAGTGGATCTGGCAGCGGATGGAACCATGGAAGCGGAAGTGGATCATAGGGTGGGGGAGGGGGCGAAAATTCTGGGGGCCTTGAAGAATGTGTGGAAGTCGAGAACATTATCTCGGAAAGCAAAAATGGGTATGTTTGAAGGAATAGTGGTTCCAACAATGTTGTATGGTTGCGAGGCGTGGGCTATGGATAGAGTTGTGCGCAGGAGGATGGATGTGCTGGAAATGAGATGTTTGAGGACAATGTGTGGTGTGAGGTGGTTTGATCGAGTGAGTAACGTAAGGGTAAGAGAGATGTGTGGAAATAAAAAGAGCGTGGTTGAGAGAGCAGAAGAGGGTGTTTTGAAGTGGTTTGGGCACATGGAGAGGATGAGTGAGGAAAGATTGACCAAGAGGATATATGTGTTGGAGGTGGAGGGAGTAAGGAGAAGAGGGAGACCAAATTGGAGGTGGAAAGATGGAGTGAAAAAGATTTTGTGTGATCGGGGCCTGAACATGCAGGAGGGTGAAAGGAGGGCAAGGAATAGAGTGAATTGGAGCGATGTGGTATACCGGGGTTGACGTGCTGTCAGTGGATTGAATCAAGGCATGTGAAGCGTCTGGGGTAAACCATGGAAAGCTGTGTGGGTATGTGTATTTGCGTGTGTGGACGTGTGTATATGCATGTGTGTGGGGGGGGGGGGGGCCATTTCTTTCGTCTGTTTCCTTGCGCTACCTCGCAAACGCGGGAGACAGCGACAAAGTAAAAAAAAAAAAAACATATAGAAACACATATTTGTATATATAAGCATATATATGGAATAATGTGGTTATCATCAGCAGCCAGAGGCCATTCCTCCCTCCTTGCCTGCAGAGTTCATGGTTTTCTGGAAGGTTCTAGAAGATTCTGGTAAGACATTTGCCATTGAGAGGACGTTGTTAGGTGAGAGTCAGGTTCACTCTATGGTTGGTGTTTGTAGTCGGCTGTCCGAGGACGTTGTTATACTTCATCAATTTTGTAATTATTGACTTTCAGATAAGAAGTACTCAACTTCGATGCATCCTTGTACTCACAACAACCTTATGTGTCACTTCAACGTTATCTTCACTACAATCTTATCTTTACGATTCAAGTCAGTGGTCACTTTCACTACAACCTCAACACCACTGGCTTTATACCTAACCCATATTATCACTATATTCATGTACATGTATTTCTTGCAGAATAATGCAGACATCAGTGTTTTCTAAGAAAGTTGAAATGCATGATAAATGGAGTCGGCGTCATCATTAGTTGGAATGTGTGCAGAAGGTCGGGGGCCCACGTTCATGTGCTCCTTCCTCTTCTGGATCACCTGCTGTTGCCTCGCATGCATGTCCCTGATCGCGGTCATGTTGTCTAACGCGGACGAGCCTCCCGTGGCTGGATCCGTGGCTGTGGTAGTGGCTGCTTAAGTATTGGATTATCTATTCAACGATGTACTTTGACACAGCCTTACCTATCTTCCTATCTGTATGAATATCTATCTGTTTACCTATCTATCTACCTTATCTATCTATCAACCTTATGTGTCACTTTAAGAGTTATCTTCACTAC
>NC_092286.1:19107201-19173346 GCF_036320965.1 Panulirus ornatus | reverse complement strand
CCACACATTCTTCAACGTTCCTAGAACCTTTGCCACCTCCCCCATCCTGTGACTCACTTCCACTTCCATGGTTCCTTCTGCTGCTAAGTCCACTGCCAGACATCTAAAACACTTTACTTCCTCCAGTTTCTCTTCATTCAAACTTACCTCCCAATTTACTTGTCTCTCAACTCTACTGAACCTAATAACCTTGCTCTTATTCACATTTACTCTAAACTTTCTTGTTTCACACACTTTACCAAAGTCAGTCACCAACTTATGCAGTTTCTCACCCAAATCAACCACCAGCACTGTATCATCAGCGAACACAACTGACTTACTTTTGAAGCCCTCTTATCCATGACAAACTGCATACTTGCCTTTCTCTCCTAAACTCCTGCATTCACCACCCTAACCACCCCCTCCATAAACAACCTAAACAACCATGGCGACATCATGCACCCCTGCTGCAAACCAACATTCACTGGGAAACAATCACTTTCCTCTCTTCCTACTCATACACACGCCTTACATCCTTGGTAAAAACTTTTCACTGCTGCTAGCAACTTGCCTCCCATGCCATATACTCCTAAAACCTTCCACAAAGCATCTCTATCAACCCTGTCATATTCCTTTTCCAGATCCATGAATGCTACATACAAATCCATCTGTTTTTCTAAGTATTTCTCACATATATTCTTCAAAGCAAACAACTGGTCCACACATCTTCTTCCACTTCTGAAACCACATTGCTCTTCCCCGCTCTGATGCTCTGTACATGCCTTTACCCTCTCAGTCAATACTCTCCCATATGATATCCCAAGAATACTCAACAATCTTATACCTCTGTAATTTGAACACTCACCTTTATCCTCTTTGCCTTTGTACAGTGGCACTATGCATGCACTCTGCATCCTCAGCATTTCACCATAATCCATGCATACATTGAATATCCTTACCAACCCATCAACAACACAGTCACCCTCTTTTTTAATCAATTCCCTTGCAATACCATCCAAAACAGCTGCCTTGCCGGCTTTCATCTTCTGCTAGCTTTCACTACCGCTTCTCTGTTTATCAAACCATTCTCCCTGACCCCTCTTACTTTGCACACCATCATGACCAAAACACCATTTATCTGCCACTCCATCATCAAACACATTCAACATACTTTCAAAATATTCACTCCATCTCTTTTTCACTTCATCACTACTTGTTATTACCTTTCCATTTGCCTCCTTCACTGATGTTCTCATTTGTTCTCTTGTCTTATGCACTTTATTTACCTCCTTCCAAAACATCTTTTCATTCTCCCTAAAATGTAATGATACTCTCTCACACCAACTCTCATTTGCCCTCTCTTTCACCTCTCTCTTGACGTCCTGACCAGCTGAAGCAAATCTATTTTCTTACAAAAGACAGCAAAAAATTCAGGGTATTTTTCAGGCAAACATTTTGTTTCAGAATTAGAACAAAATATAATGAATGGCTTTCCTACTTTAAATGATCTTTTAGATTTATCATTACGCCTTCTCTGGTGGAGATACCTAATAATTTTTTTTTTTTTTTCTTTTTTATACTTTGTCGCTGTCTCCCGCGTTTGCGAGGTAGCGCAAGGAAACAGACGAAAGAAATGGCCCAACCCCCCCCCCCATACACATGTATATACATACGTCCACACACGCAAATATACATACCTACACAGCTTTCCATGGTTTACCCCAGACACTTCACATGCCTTGATTCAATCCACTGACAGCACGTCAACCCCGGTATACCACATCGCTCCAATTCACTCTATTCCTTGCCCTCCTTTTCACCCTCCTGCATGTTCAGGCCCCGATCACACAAAATCTTTTTCACTCCATCTTTCCACCTCCACTTTGGTCTCCCTCTTCTCCTTGCTCCCTCCACCTCCAACACATATATCCTCTTGGTCAATCTTTCCTCACTCATCCTCTCCATGTGCCCAAACCATTTCAAAACACCCTCTTCTGCTCTCTCAACCACGCTCTTTTTATTTCCACACATCTCTCTTACCCTTACGTTACTCACTCGATCAAACCACCTCACACCACACATTGTCCTCAAACATCTCATTTCCAGCACATCCATCCTCCTGCGCACAACTCTATCCATAGCCCACGCCTCGCAACCATACAACATTGTTGGAACCACTATTCCTTCAAACATACCCATTTTTGCTTTCCGAGATAATGTTCTCGACTTCCACACATTCTTCAAGGCCCCCAGAATTTTCGCCCCCTCCCCCACCCTATGATCCACTTCCGCTTCCATGGTTCCATCCGCTGCCAGATCCACTCCCAGATATCTAAAACACTTCACTTCCTCCAGTTTTTCTCCATTCAAACTCACCTCCCAATTGACTTGACCCTCAACCCTACTGTACCTAATAACCTTGCTCTTATTCACATTTACTCTTAACTTTCTTCTTCCACACACTTTACCAAACTCAGTCACCAGCTTCTGCAGTTTCTCACATGAATCAGCCACCAGCACTGTATCATCAGCGAACAACAACTGACTCACTTCCCAAGCTCTCTCATCCCCAACAGACTTCATACTTGCCCCTCTTTCCAAAACTCTTGCATTTACCTCCCTAACAACCCCATCCATAAACAAATTAAACAACCATGGAGACATCACACACCCCTGCCGCAAACCTACATTCACTGAGAACCAATCACTTTCCTCTCTTCCTACACGTACACATGCCTTACATCCTCGATAAAAACTTTTCACTGCTTCTAACAACTTTCCTCCCACACCATATATTCTTAATATATTCTTAATAATTTTTTTCATACTTGATCATAGTTTCCCCACTTTAACAAGGTGATGCCAGGAAAAGACGAAGAAAGGCCACATCCACTCTCATTCATTCTATAGATGTCAAGTATAATGCACTGAAACCACAGCTCTCTCTCCATAAGCAGGCCCCATAGACCTCTTCATGATTTACCCCAGAAGCTTCTCATGCTCTGGTTCAGTCCATTGACAACACATCAACCCACATGTACCACATTATTCCAATTCACTTTGTCCCATGGACACCTTTCATCCCCCTGCATGTTCAGGCCCCAGGTGCTCAAAATCTTTTTTTCACTCCATCCTTCTATCTCCAATTTGTTCTCCCCTTTCTCCATGCTCTTTCCTTTTCTGACACAGATATCTTTTTCAACTTTTCCTCACTCATTCTCTCCATCTGTCCAAACCATTTCAGAACACCTTATTCAGCTCTTTCAACCATGATTCAAAGAGTTCTTAACTTACTAGCAGAATGGTCAGACAAATGGCAAATGAAGCTTAATGTTGACAAATGTAAATTTATGCACTTTGTGGACAAGAATATACATTATGACTACAAATTATTTGGAAACTCTCTAACTAAAGTAAATGAAGAAAAGGACCTTGGAGTTGCCATTAGGTTTCATAGCCAGGAACATAGATTATAAGACACCAGAAACAATTCTCATTCTCTAGTAAGACCACACCTTGAATATGCAGTCCAGCTTTGGTCTCCAAACTATAAATAAGACGAGAAAAAATTAGAGAAAGTACAAAGATGTGTGACATCCTTTAGAAACCTGTTATATAAAGAGAGGCTAAAACAACTGGGTCTCTTCTTCCATAAAAAAACATAAACTTCATGGCAACTTAATCCAAGTATTGAAAATTATGAACAAAGTTTGATAAAGTAAACCATGAGGATTTTTTCAAAATACAAGAAAATATAGTTACTAGGACAAACAGAATAAAACTCAAAGCAAAAAGATGTAGTACAGATGTGGGAAAGTTTCTTTTCCTATAGGTGTGTTGAGCAGTGGAATAAGTTACCATCAAACGTAGTGAATGCTAAAGCTGTAAATACCTCCAAAAGACGTTTAGACAAATATTTTATGAATTCAGGTATACTTTGAGAAAAATGCCAGAAATGTATAAATGACAGCAGTTATAGGGACACTAGAAGGCTAATAATGTGCAGCAGCTGGAATCGGTGATAACATAAAAAAGTACTAGGTGAAATTAATATTTTTTTTGTTGTTAAATTTTTTTTTCAGACAACCCAGTCGTGGGCCTCCTGTTGCCTGTCTTTCTCATGTAAATTCATGTAAGCCATACTCTTTATTCATTTCCACTCTCTCTAACACTTTCATTACTTATTTAATCAACCTCACACCACATATGTCCTCAAACATTTAATTTCCAGCAAATCCACCCTCTTCTGCACAGCTTTATCTAAAGCCAATGCCTAGCTCTCATGTTTTGTTGTTGGGACTATTGTGCCTTCAGACTTAATAATTTTTGCCCTCCCAGTTAATGTTCTCTCTTCCCACACATTCTTCAGTGCTGCGAGAACCTTCACCTCTTCATCCATCCTATGACTCACTTCCACTTCCATAGTTCTCTTTGCTACCATATCCACTTCCAGGTATTTAAAACAATTTACTTCCTCCAACCTTTCTACATTCAAACTCACACCCTGACTAACTTGTCCCTCACCCCTGCTAAACATACTAACCTTGCTTTTATTCACATTTACTCCCAACTTCCTACTTTCACACACACTTCCAAACTCGGTCACCAACTTTTGCAGTTTTTTACTTGAATCTGCCACCAGTGCTCAGTAAACAACAAATGACTTGCCAAGCCATTTCATCCTCTACAGACTATATACTCGCTCCTGTCTCCATGACTCGAATTTTACCTCCCTCACCACCCACCCCATCCATAAATAAATCACTCAATCAAGGTAATATACATCCCTGCCATAGACCAAACTTCACTTGAAACCATTCACTCTCCTTTCTTTGTACTCGTATACATGCCTTACACCCTTGATTAGAAATTCTAACTGCTTCTGGCCGCTTTTCTCCCTTACCACATATTCTTTAGACGTTCCACAAGGAATCTCTGTTAACCTAATAATATGCTTTCTTTAAATCCATAAATGCCACATATATATCCATCTGTTTCTCTAAGTATTTCAAAGACATTCTTTAATGCAAACACTTGATCTAAGCATCCTCTACCAATTTTAAAACCACACTGTTTCTCCCCAGTCTGATGCTCTGCATCCATTCACTGTAATTATGGACAGTTCTTGAACCAAGCTCTAAGAGACAGGTGTGTAATAGATCTGGATTATGAAAAATACAGACTAAGTTAATGGACACCTCTAATTTAACTTTTGAAAAGGGATGTCAGTTAGCTACAAGCATGGAACTAGCAGGGGAAAACACCAGAGAATTTGTTCGAAGTACCAATCAGTTGGCAGTGGTGGCTTAGTGTGTAAAGTGACTGTAGCTAGAAGGAAGAATTATGCCGAGAATTATAATTTGAAATATAAGATATGCTTCGGGAACCATGAAGGTTTAACTGTTTAAAAATTTAAATGTTACAATTGCCAGCATATTGGACATATTGCTTCTGTCTGTACCACCTGTTTCAGAAGTGGTTAAGGTAGAGTAAATATAACTGAAGGTGCTGAGAATGAAATGGAAAACAGTATCAAAGAAAGTGTTAGGAATCGTGAATCTGATAATGATGCCAGTGCCTATGTGTTTACTATTGACACCAGTCATGAAGGAAAAGTTGGACATAGATATAATGTAGACTTGTGCATTAACGATACACCAGTAACCATGGAAATAAACACTGCAACTGATTTCTCTATAATGAGTAAAGATATGTATGAGAGGTTATTTGTACCTGTGCCTTTAGAAGACTCAGGTGTTTAAAAACCTACAATGGAGGGAATTTGAACACAAGGAAAACTAGAGTGTGAGGCAAAGTACAAAAATCAGAATTTGGAGTTGCTATTAATTGTAGCTTGTTATGTGGATAGACCAACTGGCTGTGTGAGCTTAGATAGATGGGAGGGAGAAATTCTTAGTGTTAAATTGTGTAACAGTGTTCCAGGTCTTGAGGAATTGCTTGAACAATATAAGATGATATTTGATAAGGAACAAGATGATGGAAAGGGTTTTGAGGCTCACATCACCATTGACAAATGTTATTTCTGCTAAGGCTAGACCAGTTCTTTATGCATTGAAAGGTGAGGCAGAGAAGAATTACACTTGTGAGTTTTTGAGAAAAATACCAAGAGCAAATGGACGGACTGATCCTATAGTAGTTGTACCTAAAGTTGATAACTCACTTTATGTGGTGAGTTTGGAAAAGTGTGTGAATGGAGAGAGTTGAGAGTAAATGTGAATAAGAGTAAGGTTATTACGTTCAGTAGGGTTGAGGGACAAATTAATTGGGATGTAAGAATTGAACAGAGAAAAACTGGAGGAAGTGAAATGTTTTAGATATCTGGGAGTGGACTAAGTAGCGGATGAACCAGGAAACCTAAGTGAGTCACAGGGTGGGGGAGGGGGCAATGAACCTCAAAAGTCTGGAACCAGAAGCCCATGGAGACTTAGCGAAAAATATACAACTAAATCTGGACGTGTGGTGACTGCTCCAAGGAAACTAGGCTTGTAGCTTGACCGTATCAGTGGAACTTATCTGCCTGTTCATAGCAACTGTAGTCTGATCTAAAAGCTCTACCCAGGTAAACCCTGTAATCTATGTACTCCAGTCCTGTATTTTCAGTTTTCCTTTTTGTGAAATATATACCTAAGAAAATATTTTCTTTATCAGTAGACATCAAAATTTTCCAAAGGGAAATAGGAAGGGGAAAAATGGAAAAAACCCTAAAAGAAGTGTTAAAATTTTAAAGTTTTTTTCCAATCGGTGGGAAATTAAATAATTATAAAAAAATTAATTAAAATATAATATTAAAATTTTTAAAAATTTTTTTTTTTTTCCCCCTTTGGGGGAAAAAAGGGGGAAAAAAAAAGGGGAAAACCCCCCCCAACACAGTTAACAATACTAAAAGGGCCTAATGGGCCACAGCTAATTTCATGTTCTTTGTGTTTTAATTGGAATTTGGGAAAAAATTTTCTTTTCAATTTTAAATTTTTTTTTTCGTTCCCTTTCCCCCCGGCCAATAACCCCCGGGTCAATCTTTCCTCACTCATTCTCTCCATGTGACCAAACCATTTCAAAACACCCTCTTCTGCTCTCTCAACCACGCTCTTTTTATTTCCACACATCTCTCTTACCCTTACGTAACTTACTCGATCAAACCACCTCACACCACACATTGTCCTCAAACATCTCATTTCCAGCACATCCATCCTCCTGCGCACAACTCTATCCATAGTCCACGCCTCGCAACCATACAACATTGTTGGAACCACTATTCCTTCAAACATACCCATTTTTGCTTTCCGAGATAATGTTCTCGACTTCCACACATTCTTCAAGGCTCCCAGAATTTTCGCCCCCTCCCCCACCCTATGATCCACTTCCGCTTCCATGGTTCCATCCGCTGCCAGATCCACTCCCAGATATCTAAAACACTTCACTTCCTCCAGTTTTTCTCCATTCAAACTCACCTCCCAATTGAATTGACCCTCAACCCTACTGTACCTAATAACCTTGCTCTTATTCACATTTACTCTTAACTTTCTTCTTTCACACACTTTACCAAACTCAGTCACCAGCTTCTGCAGTTTCTCACATGAATCAGCCACCAGCGCTGTATCATCAGCGAACAACAACTGACTCACTTCCCAAGCTCTCTCATCCCCAACAGACTTCATACTTGCCCCTCTTTCCAAAACTCTTGCATTCACCTCCCTAACAATCGCATCCATAAGCAAATTAAACAACCATGGAGACATCACACACCCCTGCCGCAAACCTACATTCACTGAGAACCAATCACTTTCCTCTCTTCCTACACGTACACATGCCTTACATCCTCGATAAAAACTTTTCACTGCTTCTAACAACTTGCCTCCCACACCATATATTCTTAATATATATATATATATATATATATATATATATATATATATATATATATATATATATATATATATATTAAATGCAGAGAGTTGCATTAGTAGGTTGAAGTGAGATTTCTATGGTGTATAGTGAGAGTATAATGAAAACATACACTGAAGATAGAAGTATATTGTGAGACACTGAGGATGAAAGTGCTGTGATGAAGGAGGGTGGATTAAAGCATCAATTTGAGGAATTTGTCAAGTTATAGATTTTGAAGGATGAATAGTGTTTTTGATCCAATGAACTATGTTTAAAACTTAAAATGTCCGTTTTTTTCTTTCCTTCAAGAGGAATAATTGATATAATAATGTATAAATCATAAAAAAAATAAATCCTCGACAGCGAGCCAAGATATCCATAATCTCATTTGAATTTGGTGATGGTCAGACCCTTGTGAAGGAATCCTAATTCAGGAAAAAACGCTCATAATTGGAGATTCTCATCCTTGAAAACTTTCTGCTGAGTGAGGGAAATCAAAGTGGAAATTGTGATCGAGGTTTTCATCCAAGAAATCTTGAGATGTTGGAATCACGACCTCTTAATCTGGCAGAAGTATGTGGGTCAACAACTGGCTGCTGAGGATTAGGTGTTAAGAAGATCCACTTCAGGTGGTCCAGACTTTGATCTTAGCGATGGACACTTCAGGTTCAGGGATTTCAGGATCGCCTTTGAAGGTGCAGATTTTAATAATCCTGACGACGGAAACTTCAGGTTCAGGGACTTCAGGCTTGAGTTTGGAAGGTGCAGCAAACTCTACAGTCTCTGCTAAGGGCACTCCAGTTTCAGGGATTTCCTCAACGAACAGAACAAGTACGTCGGGATCTGTCAGGTCTGATTCTCCTCCACCGTAGTTGGGAATGAAGGTAATTAATTCCCTCTGTTCAATGGGTGGCATCATTTCATCCTGTTTGGGGTTGGCCAGAGAAACACTGATGCGTACTACTTCTTGTGTGTCATGGCGGCGAGCTTCTTCGCCTGGTCCTCCTGCACACTGGCCCTCATGCCGGGTCTTCACCACATGGACGGGTTCAATCTCCAAATGTGGTTTCTTGCTAGAATGCCTTTTGCACTGAGGAAGCCGCCTCTTCCCTTCCTGAACCAGGTCCTCACAGCAGGGCAACAAGGCAATCTTGCTGTAGGCGTACTCCTGGTGGCAGCCGTTCCTCCCTCCTACCCTTGTGTCTGCCCTGATGCCCCACCTCCTCAGTGTCCTGCCAATGTTGAGCACTGCAGCCTTCTCGTGGCCAAATTTGTCGCAGAATTCGCAGTACCTCAGGTAAAGTTCATTACGGGTGACGCTATGTCTGGCAACCCCAGTTTGTTGGATGTAAGTCTTGTAAAATTCGAGGAAGGATTCCTTGCCTGTGTACTGGTGTGGAGCTCAGACGTGAGGTATTCTTGTGGAAGGGTAAGATGAGTGATTTACCTGTCCACTTTAACTTTCACAGATCAGTACTTGCTGAACTGGTCTATACAATATCCTGTCTAGGTAAACATAGGTAGAATGAAACACCCATAAAATGAAGATGGCAGATTAATGGTATAGGATGTAGTTTGGGCAGAATTGGCCGTAATGGGGGGTGTAATGTAGCTTGTATTAGAGACAGAATGAGATCAGTAATGATGTGTGTGTTTATGTGTAGAGATAGGGCAGTTGTAATTATGACCTTGGCAATCAAGATGTGGGGGCAGGCAAGATGGTGCAGTGACAATCTCATTTTCCGTAGGCAAAAATATATTTATATAGTGGCAGCTGGTTTAACTGACTGGCGATGGTGATTCCCTGGTTTTAAATGAGACATTTGTGGTTCATTAATTTACGGGAACTTTTTTGAGATTGTGGCAGATGAAATTATGAATGGATTCTTAAGGTTAGTGAGGTAGAGTTGGGTGAGGCTGGACTTATTTTCACAGGAAGATTACTTCACCTTGAGCATTTGGTCTGTGGATATTCAATAGAATAATGATAGTTATGATTCATTAGTTCAAAGCATGATAATGATAACGATGACAGGCTAGTGGTGGTGTTTCATATGATATTTTCTCCGTTCAAGAGTGTCAGTGTGGCTGTGCTGTGACCCACCATAAAGACACGATTCAGACGGAATCAGCATTTCTTATGACCTGCAAAAGCCAAAAGAGAAGTAATATAATCATAGCACTAGCAATGAACTTCAAAAGTCTGGAAGCAGAAACCCATGGAGATTTAGAGAAAAATATACAACTAAATCTGGACGTGTGGTGACTGTCCAAAGGAAACTAGGCTTGTAACTTGACTGAATCAGTGGAACTTATCTGCCTGTTCATAGTAACTGTACGTCTGATCTAAAGGCTCTGACCAGGTAAACCCTGTAAACTATGCACTCCAGAGTCCTTTATTATCGGTGTTTCCTTTTTGCAAAATGGATAATTAAGAAATTTTTTTCTATCAGTAGAACATCAACTGGATCACTTCTCCCTTAAAAAGAAACATAAACTTTGAGGCAACTTAATCCAAGTGTTCAAAATTATGAACAAGTTCAATAAAGTAAACCATGGGCATCTTTTCAAATTACAAGGAAATATGGTTATTTGGACAAATGGAATAAAACTCAAAGCAAGATGTAGTACAGATGTGGGAAAGTTTCTTTTCCTATCGGTGTGTTGAGCACTTAAATAAGTTACCGTCAAACCTAGTGAATGCTAAAACTATGAATACCTTCAAAAGTTGTTTACACAAATATTTTATCAATTAAGGTATACTTTGAGAAAAACGGTTGAAATAAATGTATAAACAACAGCAGTAACAAGGATACTAGAAGGCTAATGTGCAGCAGCTGGAATCAGTGATACTTTAAAAAGTGCTAAGTGGAATTGATATTTTCTTTGTCAAGTTAAATTTTTTTTTTCAGATAACCCAGTTGTCGGCCAATCAGGCCCCCTGTTGTCTTTCTCATGTAAATTCATGTAAACCATACTCTTTTTTATTTTAACACTCTCTTACACTTTCATTATTTATTAAATCACACCACCTCACACCACATATTGTCCTCAAAACAGTTAATTTCCAGCACATCCACCCTCCTCTGCACAACCTATCTAAAGCCCATGCCTAGCTTCCATGTTGTGTTGTTGGGACCATTGTGAGTTCAGACTTAATCGTTTTTGCCCTCCCAGATAACATTCTCTCTTCTCACACATTCTTCAGCACTCTGGGAACCTTCACCCCCTCATCCATCCTATGACTCACTTCTGCTTACATAGTTGTCTTTGCTACCATGTCCACTCCCAGGTATTTAGAACAATCTACTTCCTCAAACTTTTCTACATTCAAACTCAAACCCTAACTAACCTGTCCCTCTACCCTGCTAAATTAATAATCTTTCTTTTATCCACATTAACTCCCAATTTCCTCCTTTCATACTCTTTTCCAAACTTAGTCATCAACTCCTGCAATTTCTTACTTGAATCTGCCACTAGTGCTCTACTATCAGCAAACAGCAACTCATTGACTTCTCAAGCCCTTTCATCTTTTACAGACTGCATACTCACTCCTGTCTCCAAAACTCCTGCATTTACCTCCCTAATCACCCAAACCATCCATAGATATATCACTCAATCATGGTGATATACCTCCCTGCCACAGACTAACCTTCACTTGACACCATTCACTCCCCTCTCTTCATACTCATACACATACCGTACACCCTTGATGAGAACTTCTAACTGCTTCTAGCAGCTTTTCTCCCTCAATACTTATTCTTAAGACCTTCCACAAGGAATCTTTGTCAACCTTATAATATGCTTTCTCTTAATCCATAAATGCCACGTACATATCCATCTGTTTCTCCAAGTATTTCTCGCACATGCTCTTTAACGCAAATACTTGATCCAAGCATCCTCTAACAATTTCAGAACCACACTGTTTCTTCCCAATTTGATGCTCAATAACCTCCCATACAACTTACTAGGTTCACTCAATAAATTTATACCTATGTTGTTTGAACACTCACCTTCATGCCCTTGCCTTTATACAATGGCACAATACATGTGTTCTGGTAAAACCTCAAGCATATCACCATATCATACATTATAAATCCTTACCAACAAATCATCATCATAGGCACCTTCTTTCTTAACTGCAATACCATCCACTCCACCCACCTTGCCACATTTCATCTTATGAAAGGCTTTCACCATCTCTTCTCTCTTTATCTTACCACTGGTCATGACTCTTACTTCGTATGCCACCCTGAACCATCTGCCAACCTATCATCAAACATATTCAGCAGTCCTTCAGAATACTCACCCAATCTCAATTCACCATTATTGTGACCACTTTCCCATTTGACCCCTTCAATGATATTCCTATTTGTTCTCTTGTTTTTCATACATTATTAACTTCCTTCCATAACATCTTATTCTCCCTAAGGTTTACTGATAATCGCTCACCTCAACTATCACTTGCCCCTTTTTTCAACCCCTACACCTTCCCCTTGATCTCCCACTTTTTCTTATAAATCCTTCAGTCATTTGCATACCTTCCTTGTAAGTACTTCCCAAATGCCTCTCTTTTCTTTCACTAGCAACTTCTTCATCCCACCATTCACTACCCTTTCTGATCTGTCTACTTCCCACCTTTCACATGCCATATACATTTCTCACATGTGCTAGCATTGCTTCCCTAAATACATCCCATCCCTTACCCTCTCCCTTTGCTTCTTTTACCTCACCTTTTGTCATTTGCACTCAAATTCTCGAGTATTTCTTCACACCTACTCTAACCACTCTCTTCTCAACAACACCATTGCTTTTTTTTTTCCCTAAAACCTCTACACCTCATGACCCTCACCACATCAAGATACTGATCAGACATCCCACAGCTGCCCTTCTCAGCACATTTACATCCATATCTCAATTTTACATACCTATCAATTAATATGTAATCCAACAATGCCTGCTGACCACCTCTCCTACTCACACATGTATACTTGTGTATGTCTCTCTTATTAAACCAGGTATTCTCAGTCACCAGTCCTTTTACAGTACACAACTTCACAAGCTCTCACCATTTTTATTTATAATTTTGATTATCCCATTCCCCCAAGTGATATCCACATTTGCCATATTACTCACATTCTCATACAAATCACTCATTACTAATACCCAGTCTGTTACATCAAAACTGCCGACACACTCATCAGCTGCTCCCCAAATTACTTGCCCCTCATGATCTTTCTTCTTGTGGCCAGGTGCATAAGCACTAATAATCACCCATCTCTCACCATTCACTTTCATTTTTAGCCACATCAATCTAGAATATACTTCCTTACACTCTTTCACACACTACCTAAACTGTTTTAGTAATGCTACTCCTTCCTTTGCCCTTGTCCTCTCACCAACCCTTGGCTATACTCCAAAGACATTTCCAACCCATTCCTCCTCTTTACCCTTGAGCTTTGTTTCAATCTGAGGCACAGCTCCTCAAACATACTACTTGTCTTTCCTGTCCACTTCTTGGTTATACTCATACACATTTATACTCCCCAACCTGAGCTTTTGAGGAGGATGAGCACTCCCTACGTGGTTCCTTCCATTCTGTCTTTCAGAAATTGACATTCAAGAAGGGGAGAGGGGGGTTCCAACCCCACAACTGCCACCCCCTTTTGTTGCTTTTTAAAACTTCCAGGGAATCCAGGGAATACAACGGTAGAATTCTTTCTGCCTAATACACATGCCTACATATTTGTATTTTAACACTTTTTCCACTATGAAAAAGAACTTCAGTTTACTCTCCTTTACATTTGAATTTATATTTATCTTCATTAATGACATGCCCCATATTTTGAGAAAGAACACAAAAGTCAACTACAGCAATCTGTACATTTTCTACAGATTTTTCTTTAATCAAGAAATCATGTGCATATGTAATGGTTAAGACTTCCTAGTTTATGAGGCTACTTTGTTCATAAGTGTGTTGAATAACATTGGACTCATTACTCCCCCATGTGAGGTACCTACTTCAAATGATCTTTCCTCAGACAAACATCCCTGATACCATACACATGGTCTCCTTCCATGCATATATTCATCTATTTCCCTGAAGCCAGTTCACCACTAGTTCTGTTGCATTTTCTACCTACCTATCAATATCTCTGATGCCCTTTCCCTCTGGGAACTCCTAACAAAGAGTCTCTACTTATGCCTTCCATGTATACATAATTCTATGCATTTTTTCCCCATTTCTCTCCCTTCAGTAGTCTTTCACTCTATTTTCCCATGTCAAAGGGGGTCTCCCTCTCACATGAACCCAATTAATCATATTATCATGCATTCTACTTTTGAACTCCCCATCTTGCATTCTTTCCACATACCTAAACCACCTCAAAGTATTGTTTCACCCACTCAACAATTCATTCCTTTTGCATGCCTAGCCATACCAAATCTCTCACACACCCCTTGATTACTTTCTTCATTCCATCTAGTCCTACCACATGCTTCTCTCGTCATCACTGTAAGTTATTAAATTTACTGTGCCAATCACCATACTAAGTTTCTAATGATTTACCACAGTATACAATTTAAGCAGATCATCTTCCATGCTCTTAGTGTCCAAGGAGTAAATATACTAGATCATTAGTGAAAGAGAAGAGAGAGGCATTTGGACGATTTTTGCAGGGAAAAAATGCAATTGAGTGGGAGATGTATAAAAGAAAGAGACAGGAGGTCAAGAGAAAGGTGCAAGAGGTGAAAAAGAGGGCAAATGAGAGTTGGGGTGAGAGAGTATCATTAAATTTTAGGGAGAATAAAAAGATGTTCTGGAAGGAGGTAAATAAAGTGCGTAAGACAAGGGAGCAAATGGGAACTTCAGTGAAGGGCGCTAATGGGGAGGTGATAACAAGTAGTGGTGATGTGAGAAGGAGATGGAGTGAGTATTTTGAAGGTTTGTTGAATGTGTTTGATTATAGAGTGGCAGATATAGGGTGTCTTGGTCGAGGTGGTGTGCAAAGTGAGAGGGTTGGGGAAAATGATTTGGTAAACAGAGAAGAGGTAGTAAAAGCTTTGCGGAAGATGAAAGCCGGCAAGGCAGCAAGTTTGGATGGTATTGCAGTGGAATTTATTAAAAAAGGGGGTGACTATTGTTGACTGGTTGGTAAGGTTATTTAATGTATGTATGACTCATGGTGAGGTGCCTGAGGATTGGCAGAATGCGTGCATAGTGCCATTGTACAAAGGCAAAGGGGATAAGAGTGAGTGCTCAAATTACAGAGGTATAAGTTTGTTGAGTATTCCTGGTAAATTATATGGGAGGGTATTGATTGAGAGGGTGAAGGCATGTACAGAGCATCAGATTGGGGAAGAGCAGTGTGGTTTCAGAAGTGGTAGAGGATGTGTGGATCAGGTGTTTGCTTTGAAGAATGTATGTGAGAAATACTTAGAAAAGCAAATGGATTTGTATGTAGCATTTATGGATCTGGAGAAGGCATATGATAGAGTTGATAGAGATGATCTGTAGAAGGTATTAAGAATATATGGTGTGGGAGGAAAGTTGTTAGAAGCAGTGACAAGTTTTTATCGAGGATGTAAGGCATGTGTACGTGTAGGAAGATAGGAAAGTGATTGGTTCTCAGTGAATGTAGGTTTGCGGCAGGGGTGTGTGATGTCTCCATGGTTGTTTAATTTGTTTATGGATGGGGTTGTTAGGGAGGTGAATGCAAGAGTTTTGGAAAGAGGGGCAAGTATGAAGTATGTTGTGGATGAGAGAGCTTGGGAAGTGAGTCAGTTGTTCGCTGATGATACAGCGCTGGTGGCTGATTCATGTGAGAAACTGCTGAAGCTTGATAAAGTGTGTGAAAGAAGAAAGTTAAGAGTAAATGTGAATAAGAGCAAGGTTATTAGGTACAGTAGGGTTGAGGGTCAAGTCATTTGGGAGGTAAGTTTGAATGGAGAAAAACTGGAGGAAGTAAAGTGTTTTAGATATCTGGGAGTGGATCTGGCAGCGGATGGAACCTTGGAAGCGGAAGTCAATCATAGGGTGGGGGAGGGGGCGAAAATCCTGGGAGCCTTGAAGAATGTGTGGAAGTCGAGAACATTATCTCAGAAAGCAAAAATGGGTATGTTTGAAGGAATAGTGGTTCCAACAATGTTGTATGGTTGCGAGGCGTGGGCTATGGATAGAGTTGTGCGCAGGAGGGTGGATGTGCTGGAAATGAGATGTTTGAGGACAATGTGTGGTGTGAGGTGGTTTGATCGAGTAAGTAATGTAAGGGTAAGAGAGATGTGTGGAAATAAAAAGAGCGTGGTTGAGAGAGCAGAAGAGGGTGTTTTGAAGTGGTTTGGGCACATGGAGAGAATGAGTGAGGAAAGATTGACCAAGAGGATATATGTGTCGGAGGTGGAGGGAACGAGGAGAAGTGGGAGACCAAATTGGAGGTGGAAAGATGGAGTGAAAAAGATTTTGAGTGATCGGGGCCTGAACATGCAGGAGGGTGAAAGGCGGGCAAGGAATAGAGTGAATTGGATCGATGTGGTATACCGGGGTTGACGTGCTGTCAGTGGATTGAATCAGGGCATGTTGAGCGTCTGGGGTAAACCATGGAAAATTGTGTGGGGCCTGGATGTGGAAAGGGAGCTGTGGTTTCCGTCATTGCATGACAGCTAAAGACTGAGTGTGAACGAATGAGGCCTTTGTTGTCTTTTCCTAGCGCTACCTCGCACACATGAGGGGGGAGGGGGATGGTTTTCCATGTGTGGCGAGGTGGCAATGGGAATGAATAAAGGCAGACAGTGTGAACTGTGTGCAAGGGTATATATGTATGTGTCTGTGTGTGTATATATATGTGTACATTGAGATGTATAGGTATGTATATTTGCGTGTGTGGACGTGTGTGTAGATACATGTGTATGGGGGTGGGTTGGGCCATTTCTTTCGTCTGTTTCCTTGCGCTACCTCGCAAAAGCGGGAGACAGCGACAAAGCAAAATAAATAAATAAATAAATAAATAATCATTTTTAAGGATTAATTAGTGTATATCTGTAATTCTGTTTCTTAAACCAGTAACATTCCAGTACAGTATGTTAAGCCTAGCTAAATCCATTGTTGATGTTTATATTCTTATTATCCTCCCCAATCAAATTTTCAAGGTAGGACCTTTCCTCCTGCACAGTTTCTCATTTCTTAAAAACTTCTCTTTATCAGAGTCTTTACACATCATTAGGACCTTTTTAAAACACTCAGTTGTTATTCCCTGCAGTATGCAATGCCATATTTCCCTTTCTTTAACTTTATTGTTTTGTTACCCATACTTTTGAGAATATTTTTACTCATTTTCCTCTTTCTGATTCCGATTTATTCTACTCTTTTTCCTAAAGTTTACAAAAGTGGGAACATCCACTCCTAGAGCTCCTTAATCACTCACCAGACTGACTGCATCAGTACTCTCATCTGCCACTTTTTATCATTCCCTTGGTTCTTAACACCAACATCTCCTCCAGCCACAGTCTTTGTGTGTCATGTGTTCCTCGGGATCACAGTCTCCACTGTCCCTGTGTTCTCCTGCTGTCTTGTTACTGGTAGTCCTGTGTGTGCTTCTGTTTTTGCAGAATAATTCCTATGTTGGTCAAAGTTCATACATAGCCTCATTTCAAATACAATGAACCAGCATTGTGAGTTTTCCCACAGTTAGAACAGCAAGGTTGTACTTTTTCTTCATCTTTAATCTTGTCCATACAGATTTTAGATTCATTCCTCTTCCTGCAAATTCTGTAATATGGTCCCTGGTGACAGCTCCAGGCCTTGTGTCCATATCTGCAGCATCTGAGATGCATTCTTGGTTCTTCCATGTAACAATTTGTCTGGAAAGCTCTCCTGTCATAAGGGCAACAGTCTGGCTTCTTTCTTCACCCGTCACTAAGTGCCTCTTGACCTAAACAAACCTGTCATCATCCAATAAGAATACTGAACCCAGTAGTACAGGGCCTCTAAAGCCTATAACCTTGTAAGCTGCCCTCTTTTATTTGGTAAAGTCATCCCTGATCACTGAATATGTAGGAGGGTGAAAGGTCTGCATGTGTTAGAGTGAACTGGAATGAGGGGATGACTTGCTGTCAGTGGACTGGACAAGAAGAAAGGGAAGCTTCTCAGGAAAACCAGAGAGGTTTTTGGGATTTGGTTGTGTTTAGGAGGCTGTTTGGTTTTTAGCACCTTATATATGGTATATATTGAATATATTGGTTTAAACCTCTTTAGTCTATTCTTGAAGAGTACAGTTGCCTTCCTGTTGCAGTCAGGTAGGAGTTATCATCATTCTTAATTATGTTACAATCGTCTAAACAAGTGTATCCCAAGGATTTTTTTTATCATGACCCTAAATTGTCTTTTCCCAGCCTTGTGACCCAAAGGGCTGATATGTAATGCACTATGTTGTTCATGTAAGTGGGTACCAATCAGTGAAACTGGGAACAACAAGTGACAGTCAGGGAAATATGTATGGTTATATGGTCTTGAATGGAGAAATGGCAGCATTTCCCCATTCAAGGTCATATATATTTTTGCCAGTGACCATATCTTCCAGTTTAAGGCCATATATTATGATCATATATCTTTTTAACTGGCAATGCTCCACATAAGTATGTCATCTTCACAGTTTTATTCTGTAAAATGCTAGCGGAACCTTACTTTCTTTCTAATAAGTAAGATCTCTTAGTATACTACCTGTAATGTTAGTGAATGTCTTAATTGCTAATGCCTAGAACTGCAGTTTATACTCAGGTAACTTTAGAGCACATCCTATTATCAACCAGATCATTATAGAAGAATTATCAAGACAAGATAATGTTTAGAATTGTAGTTAAACACACAGCTTGTTACCCACACAGCCCCCTTTAACCACAATGCTGAGGCCAGTGTATACCTCAAGCTCATCATAATAGGTCAGACTTTGAGTCTGTGTGTTGGTGTTGGGATTTAAAATCCTTGAATTGTTTGCACCTGATGAGATGGATAATCTCCATGAAACATGTGTGACATACAGAGACAAATGGATTTAAAATCCTTGAATTGTTTGCACCTGATGAGATGGATAATCTCCATGAAACATGTGTGACATACAGAGACAAATACATGATAAATTATCTGAACCTCCAAGTTGCAATTTCATTCATCTATCTATCAACTTATATATGTGATGGCTCAGTAAGTTTGTGACGAGGTCGACAGATTCAAAAGTCTGGGAACTCGTGCACTCTACTACGACCAACTGCCCATACTGATATTACTCCACACAAACTACAGGAAAGCACACTGAACAGCATTCGCACAGTCAATGTAATTCTCTCCTCAGGACTCGACTATATGTGATTTCCCATTCTCATGCTTTAGCAAAATCAAAGCCTGTAAAATGCACATACCCTACATAATAAGAAATATACCTCAAACTTCTCCTCAGAAATTACACATCTCACAAGATAAACCAGCTCAGACAACAATCACACAACACTGACAGACATAACAGAGGAAAGACAGACTCTAAACACCATCAATGACCCAGTCAGTCAAAAACACTCTGTACTGACACCTCCCTCAAAATGATGAACCTCAGGACCTACAGCAACCAACTGGATTGAACCTACTCATCTTAGCCATAGCTACTAGAAGTCAAGTGGTGAAGAAAGACCGGTTCCCTATTGTCACACCTGGGCAGTAGAACACATTTTGATGGAATGTGATCTTTTTCATCGAAAGCAAAGTGATTACATGGCAGGTCCATTAATGAATTGCTCGGCAAAGACAGGTTAATGGAATTGTAAAGCAAATTAATTTGTATAATAAATTTCAACGATTTCTAGTAATTTATTATGTGTGCATATTTTTTTTTTTTTTTTTTTTTTTTTTTTTTTTATACTTTGTCGCTGTCTCCCGCGTTTGCGAGGTAGCGCGAGGAAACAGACGAAAGAAATGGCCCAACCCCCATACACACGTACATACACACGTCCACACACGCAAATATACATACCTACACAGCTTTCCATGGTTTACCCCAGACGCTTCACATGCCTTGATTCAATCCACTGACAGCACGTCAACCCCTGTATACCACATCGCTCCAATTCACTCTATTCCTTGCCCTCCTTTCACCCTCCTGCATGTTCAGGCCCCGATCACACAAAATCTTTTTCACTCCATCTTTCCACCTCCAATTTGGTCTCCCTCTTCTCCTCGTTCCCTCCACCTCCGACACATATATCCTCTTGGTCAATCTTTCCTCACTCATTCTCTCCATGTGCCCAAACCATTTCAAAACACCCTCTTCTGCTCTCTCAACCACGCTCTTTTTATTTCCACACATCTCTCTTACCCTTACGTTACTTACTCGATCAAACCACCTCACACCACACATTGTCCTCAAACATCTCATTTCCAGCACATCCATCCTCCTGCGCACAACTCTATCCATAGCCCACGCCTCGCAACCATACAACATTGTTGGAACCACTATTCCTTCAAACATACCCATTTTTGCTTTCCGAGATAATGTTCTTGACTTCCACACATTTTTCAAGGCTCCCAAAATTTTCGCCCCCTCCCCCACCCTATGATCCACTTCCGCTTCCATGGTTCCATCCGCTGCCAGATCCACTCCCAGATATCTAAAACACTTCACTTCCTCCAGTTTTTCTCCATTCAAACTCACCTCCCAATTGACAAGGAGACAAGATCGCCGCTCGGGGTGCAGATGACGGTGCCGCCGGGCCAGCTGTCAGGAGGGCAGCAGTACGACATCAAGTGTGAGGCGTCGGGGGTGCGGCCTCCACCTGTCCTCTCCTGGTGGCTCCGTGGCCAGCGTCTCACCCACAACATCGAGGTGAGCCTCGGCGTGAACTCGACCGTGTCCCTGCTGAGGCTGGCCGCTACTGCTGGCAAGGACGGCGGCCTGCTGGAGTGCCGAGCCTCAGCCCCGACCCTCCCCCACCTCACCGCTGCCGCCTCCACCAGGCTCATCGTCCACTATGTTCCAGAGGCGACAATCAGCATCGAGGGTTTGAGTGGCTTGGGTCACATGGGGGGCGTGATGGGCGGCGGAAGCGGCAGTCTGCGGGCGGGCGACTCAGCCACCCTCACCTGCGCCGCCCGCGCCAACCCGCCAGCCTACAACTTCACCTTCCTGTTCAACGTTGCCAGGGAACTTAAGTGGTCTGGATAACTGCAGCCTCTCGGGTGTTGACATATTGCCAGTGATGTGTGGCTGGGTGTCAGTGGCGACAGTGAGTGGCCAGGCGGGCGGGCAGCCAAGTGATGGTGGCCGGTGCTGCTGTGCCCTCCAAACATAGCCGCTGTCACGCTGGGAGGATGACTCGCTGAGGTTTCGTGCTGCAATATGTAACAGAGGCCCAGCGTCTCGAACAGTGCTCACGCTCCCGCCTCGGCCGGGGAGGATTTCTTGTCTGAAGACAAGACCGATTTCGACGATGAAGGCCTGCACTGTGGCTGAGAGATTGACTTGAGGAGGCAGAAGTGATATTGTGACAGTGATTGTGTCAGCGTCGCGTCGCCTCGCCGCAGTGTATCGAGACAGACTTCCCCAGAACTTTTAAAGGGGAAGTAAATGTTTATAGTTGTGTTACTGGAGTGATAGTTTTCATGCATGGTGTTTTTGACAAGAAAATAGTGAAGTTGGAGAAAAATGTAGCTTAGACATTGAAGCTTATTGATACAGTGGTGAAATTGATGAGAACTGCTATTGACGTTTGTGTGAATAAATTGTACATTTCCTTTTCCATAGCCAGAGGTTGAACCATTATGTGACATTCATTTTTTTTTTTTTTTTTTTTTTTCATTCATTTCAAGCTAAAAGTTTGTTTTCTAAATTGTTTCTTACATTTTTCATATGTATATATATGTATGTGTGTGTGTGTGTGTGTATGTGCGTATGTGTGTGTATGTGTGTGTGTGTGTATATGTATATATATATGTATATTATCCCTGGGGATAGGGGTGAAAGAATACTTCCCACGTGTGTGCATATATGTATGAATATAGGTTGGAAAGAATCACAATTAAGAGCATGATCAAGTATATTCCTTTAGGTCCATGGGGAATGAAACACAATAAGCTCCTGAGTGCACTTTTGTGCAATAATCGCATCATCAGGGGAGATACAAGAAAGAAATATGTCACTTGATATACAACGAAGACATAGCTAGAACACCATTTGGTAAACAAGTGACTATCTGAATGTAGGTTGGGTGAATTTGAGTCTGGCAACAAGCATATCATAAACTTATTATGAGGACAAGAAGGGAAACTGTTTACAAATTTCATCCACAATAAAGTTTTCCAATTTGTATAGACCTTCACTAATATTAAGGGTACAATTTTTTGTATATTTAATAATAGAAGATTCAATGATGTTTCTCGTGGTACAGGAGTTAGAGTTAATAACTGAGATGGCATTACTTCAATAAACACAGTGACCATAATTTCTAACATGATTAGACAAAGCATTTGATTCTTCTTCAGGTCTTATACTATATTTATGTTGCTTAAGTGTAACAGAAAGTTCCTTTCCCAGTCTGCCCAACATAAAACTTATCACAATTTCTACTTGGCACTCTATAGATGCATCCTGTAGAACTTTCTGTTGATTTCCTGATTAAGATATTCTTTATAGTATTGTTGTTGCTGAAGGCAACTTTTACATTAAAGGATTTAAGCAACATGGGAAGTAAGATTATTATTAAAAGGGAGAACTAAAATATTCTTGGTGTCAATGGGAGGTTTGGGTTCAACCCTATAAAATAATTTTGCCAACTTAAGGGATTTATCAATGAAAGAGCTGGGATACTTAACTTGGATCCAAGAGAATATATCTTCTCAAACTCATCATCAATAAACTCTGGACTGCAAATACGTAATGCCCTAAGGAACATAGACTGGGATGATGGTAATTGAACACTGTCATGTTGAGATGAGTAATTATGGATATATGAGCATACATTGGTAGGTT
This sequence comes from Panulirus ornatus, assembly GCF_036320965.1. Classification (NCBI taxonomy): domain Eukaryota; kingdom Metazoa; phylum Arthropoda; class Malacostraca; order Decapoda; family Palinuridae; genus Panulirus; species Panulirus ornatus. The sequence continues at coordinate 19,150,457 of NC_092286.1, read as the reverse complement.
TTCTGTATATGCTAAACTTGTTTCCATGCCTATAGATCATGCAATCTAAAAATGGTAACATACCATTATTTTCTTTTCTACAATAAATTTGATGGAAGGTACTAAATTGTTAAGTAAAGGGAGAAATGTTTATAAATTTTCATTTGTTGGCCAAACACAGAGAACATCATCTACGTACCTAAACCAGATTGTATTAGAGAGTAAGATATCCTTTAGTGACTGTTTCAAAGAATTCCATGCAAAGATTACTTAATACAGGTGGAAAAGGGTTACCCATTGCCATACTAAATTTTTTTAGCATAACATTCTCGATTAAATTGACATACACAATCTTTTATACACAATTTTATGAATTCAATAAAAACAGACTTTGAAACAGGTAAATGAATATCATCCAAAGCATCAAATAAATATTCTAAGAGGTGATCAGCTAGAGCTTTTGTGAACAGAGATGAAGCATCAAAGCTAACCAGTTTGAAATCAAAATTAACAAATATCATCAAGCTTGTTAACTAAATCTACAATATTCATGATATTAGAATTTGATATCTCATGTACTAATCGGCTTAATACAGAAAATAACCACTGTGACAATTTATATGTGATGGAGCTTACTGAAAATTTGGTTTATGTGTTTTCATGAGTCCATACATATATGGCAATGAAGGGGCCAAAGATGACAAACTTTTGATTAGAGAACCACTGCCTTTAAACAACATCAGGAATGAATATGCATGTATATATATGATAATAATATAATAATAATAAAAATAGGAATAGATGTGATAAAAGGAGAGATAGGTAGTATGTTTGAGGAAAGGAACCTGGATGTTTTGGCTCTGAGTGAAACGAAGCTCAAGGGTAAAGGGGAAGAGTGGTTCGGGAATGTCTTGGGAGTAAAGTCAGGGGTTAGTGAGAGGACAAGAGCAAGGGAAGGAGTAGCAGTACTCCTGAAACAGGAGTTGTGGGAGTATTTGATAGAATGTAAGAAAGTAATTTCTCGATTAATATGGGTAAAACTGAAAGTTGATGGAGAGAGATGGGTGATTATTGGTGCATATGCACCTGGGCATGAGAAGAAAGATCATGAGAGGCAAGTGTTTTGGGAGCAGCTGAATGAGTGTGTTAGTGGTTTTGATGCACGAGACCGGGTTATAGTGATGGGTGATTTGAATGCAAAGGTGAGTAATGTGGCAGTTGAGGGAATAATTGGTATACATGGGGTGTTCAGTGTTGTAAATGGAAATGGTGAAGAGCTTGTAGATTTATGTGCTGAAAAAGGACTGATGATTGGGAATACCTGGTTTAAAAAGCGAGATATACATAAGTATACTTATGTAAGTAGGAGAGATGGCCAGAGAGCGTTATTGGATTACGTGTTAATTGACAGGCGCGCGAAAGAGAGACTTTTGGATGTTAATGTGCTGAGAGGTGCAACTGGAGGGATGTCTGATCATTATCTTGTGGAGGCCAAGGTGAAGATTTGTATGGGTTTTCAGAAAAGAAGAATGAATGTTGGGGTGAAGAGGGTGGTGAGAGTAAGTGAGCTTGGGAAGGAGACTTGTGTGAGGAAGTACCAGGAGAGACTGAGTACAGAATGGAAAAAGGTGAGAACAATGGAAGTAAGGGGAGTGGGGGAGGAATGGGATGTATTTAGGGAATCAGTGATGGATTGCGCAAAAGATGCTTGTGGCATGAGAAGAGTGGGAGATGGGTTGATTAGAAAGGGTAGTGAGTGGTGGGATGAAGAAGTAAGATTATTAGTGAAAGAGAAGAGAGAGGCATTTGGACGATTTTTGCAGGGGAAAAATATATATATATATATATATATATAGGGGATAGGGGATTAAGAATACTTCCCACGTATTCCCTGCGTGTCGTAGAAGGCGACTAAAAGGGGAGGGAGCGGGGGGCTGGAAATCCTCCCCTCTCGTTTTTTTTTTTTTTTTTTTTCCAAAAGAAGGAACAGAGAATTGTGCCAGGTGAGGGTATTCCCTCAAAGGCCCAGTCCTCTGTTCTTAACGCTACCTCGCTAATGCGGGAAATGGCGAATAGTTTGAAAGAAAGAAAAGATATATATATATATATATATATATATATATATATATATATATATATATATATATATCTTTTTTTTTTTTTTTTTTTTGCTTTGTCGCTGTCTCCCGCGTTTGCGAGGTAGCGCAAGGAAACAGACGAAAGAAATGGCCCAACCCACCCCCATACACATGTATATACATACGTCCACACATGCAAATATACATACCTACACAGCTTTCCATGGTTTACCCCAGACGCTTCACATGCCCTGATTCAATCCACTGACAGCACGTCAACCCCGGTATACCACATCGATCCAATTCACTCTATTCCTTGCCCTCCTTTCACCCTCCTGCATGTTCAGGCCCCGATCACACAAAATCTTTTTCACTCCATCTTTCCACCTCCAATTTGGTCTCCCACTTCTCCTCGTTCCCTCCACCTCCGACACATATATCCTCTTGGTCAATCTTTCCTCACTCATTCTCTCCATGTGCCCAAACCATTTCAAAACACCCTCTTCTGCTCTCTCAACCACGCTCTTTATATTTCCACACATCTCTCTTTTCCGTACGTTACTTACTCGATCAAACCACCTCACACCACACATTGTCCTCAAACATCTCATTTCCAGCACATCCATCCTCCTGCGCACAACTCTATCCATAGCCCACGCCTTGCAACCATACAACATTGTTGGAACCACTATTCCTTCAAACATACCCATTTTTGCTTTCTGAGATAATGTTATCGACTTCCACACATTCTTCAAGGCTCCCAGGATTTTTGCCCCCTCCCCCACCCTATGATCCACTTCCGTTTCCATGGTTCCATCCGCTGTCAGATCCACTCCCAGATATCTAAAACACTTTACTTCCTCCAGTTTTTCTCCATTCAAACTTACCTCCCAATTGACTTGACCCTCAACCCTACTGTACCTAATAACCTTGCTCTTATTCACATTTACTCTTAACTTTCTTCTTTCACACACTTTACCAAACTCAGTCACCAGCTTCTGCAGTTTCTCACATGAATCAGCCACCAGCGCTGTATCATCAGCGAACAACAACTGACTCACTTCCCAAGCTCTCTCATCCCCAACAGACTTCATACTTACCCCTCTTTCCAAAGCTCTTGCATTTACCTCCCTAACAACCCCATCCATAAACAAATTAAACAACCATGGAGACATCACACACCCCTGCCGCAAACCTACATTCACTGAGAGCCAATCACTTTCCTCTCTTCCTACACGTACACATGCCATACATCCTCGATAAATATATATATATATATATATATATATATATATATATATATATATATATATATATATATATATTTTTTTTTGCTTTGTCGGTCTCCCGTGTTTGCGAGATAGCGCAAGGAAACAGACGAAAGAAATGGCCCAACCCACCCCCATACACATGTATATACATACGTCCACACATGCAAATATACATACGTACACAGCTTTCCATGGTTTACTCCAGACGCTTCACATGCCCTGATTCAATCCACTGACAGCACGTCAACCCCGGTATACCGCATCGATCCAATTCACTCTATTCCTTGCCCTCCTTTCACCCTCCTGCATGTTCAGGCCCCGATCACAAAATCTTTTTCACTCCATCTTTCCACCACCAATTTGGTCTCCCACTTCTCCTCGTTCCCTCCACCTCCGACACATATATCCTCTTGGTCAATCTTTCCTCACTCATTCTCTCCATGTGCCCAAACCATTTCAAAACACCTTCTTCTGCTCTCTCAACCACGCTCTTTTTATTTCCACACATCTCTCTTACCCTTACGTTACTTACTTGATCAAACCACCTCACACCACACACCTCAAACATCTCATTTCCAGCACATCCATCCTCCTGCGCACAACTCTATCCATAGCCCATGCCTCGCAACCATACAACATTGTTGGAACCACTATTCCTTCAAACATACCCATTTTTGCTTTCCGAGATAATGTTCTCGACTTCCACACATTCTTCAAGGCTCCCAGGATTTTCGCACCCTCCCCTACCCTATGATTCACTTCCGCTTCCATGGTTCCATCCGCTGCCAGATCCACTCCCAGATATCTAAAACACTTTACTTCCTCCAGTTTTTCTCCATTCAAACTTACCTCCCAATTGACTTGACCCTCAATCCTACTGTACCTAATAACCTTGCTCTTATTCACATTTCCTCTTAACTTTCTTCTTTCACACACTTTACCAAACTCAGTCACCAGCTTCTGCAGTTTCTCACATGAATCAGCCACCAGCGCTGCTATCATCAGCGAACAACAACTGACTCACTTCCCAAGCTCTCTCATCCCCAACAGACTTCATACTTGCCCCTCTTTCCAAAACTCTTGCATTCACCTCCCTAAGAACCCCATCCATAAACAAATTTAACAACCATGGAGACATCACACACCCCTGCTGCAAACCTACATTCACTGAGAACCAATCACTTTCCTCTCTTCCTACACGTACACATGCCTTACATCCTCGATAAAAACTTTTCACTGCTTCTAACAACTTACCTCCCATACCGTATATTCTTAGTACCTTCCACAGAGCATCTCTATCAACTCTATCATATGCCTTCTCCAGATCCATAAATGCTACATACAAATCCATTTGCTTTTCTAAGTATTTCTCACATACATTCTTCAAAGCAAACACCTGATCCACACATCCTCTACCACTTCTGAAACCACACTGCTCTTCCCCAATCTGATGCTCTGTACATGCCTTCACCCTCTCAATCAATACCCTCCCATATAATATATATATATGAAGTGAAGTGTTTTAGATATCTGGGAGTGGATCTGGCAGCGGATGGAACCATGGAAGCGGAAGTGGATCATAGGGTGGGGGAGGGGGCGAAAATTCTGGGGGCCTTGAAGAATGTGTGGAAGTCGAGAACTTTATCTCGGAAAGCAAAAATGGGTATGTTTGAAGGAATAGTGGTTCCAACAATGTTGTATGGTTGCGAGGCGTGGGCTATGGATAGAGTTGTGCGCAGGAGGATGGATGTGCTGGAAATGAGATGTTTGAGGACAATGTGTGGTGTGAGGTGGTTTGATCGAGTGAGTAACGTAAGGGTAAGAGAGATGTGTGGAAATAAAAAAAGAGCGTGGTTGAGAGAGCAGAAGAGGGTGTTTTGAAGTGGTTTGGGCACATGGAGAGAATGAGTGAGGAAAGATTGACCAAGAGGATATATGTGTCGGAGGTGGAGGGAACGAGGAGAAGAGGGAGACCAAATTGGAGGTGGAAAGATGGAGTGAAAAAGATTTTGTGAGATCGGGGCCTGAACATGCAGGAGGGTGAAAGGAGGGCAAGGAATAGAGTGAATTGGAGCGATGTGGTATACCGGGGTTGACGTGCTGTCAGTGGATTGAATCAAGGCATGTGAAGCGTCTGGGGTAAACCATGGAAAGCTGTTTAGGTATGTTATTTGCGTGTGTGGACGTATGTATATACATGTGTATGGGGGGGGGTTGGGCTATTTCTTTCGTCTGTTTCCTTGCGCTACCTCGCAAACGCGGGAGACAGCGACAAAGTATAATAATAATAATAATAAAAATATATATATATATATATATATATATATATATGTATATATATATATATATATATATATATATATATATATATATATATATATATATATATATATATATATATATTTATCCCTGGGGATAGGGGAGAAAGAATACTTCCCACGTTTTCCCTGCGTGTCGTAGAAGGCGACTAAAAGGGAAGGGAGCGGGAGGCTGGAAATCCTCCCCTCATTTTTTTTTTTTTTTTCCAAAAGAAGAAACAGAGAAAGGGGCTAGGTGAGGATATTCCCTCAAAGGTCCAGTCCTCATCCTCTGTTCTTAATGCTACCTCGCTAATGCGGGCAATGGCGATTAGTATAAAAAAAAAAAATAATATGATAATGATAATAATAATAATAATAATAATAATTATTATTTTATCTTATTTTGCTTTGTCGCTGTCTCCCGCATTAGTGAGGTAGCGCAAGGAAACAGACGAAAGAATGGCCCAACCCACCCACATACACATGTATATACATACATGTTCACACACGCAAATATACATACCTATACATCTCAATGTATACATGTATATACACACACAGACATATACATATATACACACATAATTCATACTGTCTGCCTTTATTTATTCCCATCGCAACCTCGCCACACATGGAATAACATCCCCCTCCCCCCTCATATGTGGGAGGTAGCGCTAGGAAAAGACAACGAAGGCCCCATTCGTTCACACTCAGTCTCTAGCTGTCATGTAATAATGCACCGAAACCACAGCTCCCTTTCCACATCAAGGCCCCACACAACTTTCCATGGTTTACCCCAGATGCTTCACATGCCCTGGTTCAATCCATTGACAGCACGTCGACCCCGGTATACCACATCGTTCCAATTCACTCTATTCCTTGCACACCTTTCACCCTCCTGCATGTTCAGGCCCCGATCACTCAAAATCATTTTCACTCCATCTTTACACCTCCAGTTTGGTCTCCCACTTCTCTTTGTTCCCTCCACCTCTGACACATATATCCTCTTGGTCAATCTTTCCTCACTCATTTTCTCCATGTGCCCAAACCATTTCAAAACACCCTCTTCTGCTCTCTCAACCACACTCTTTTTTTTCCACACATCTCTCTTACCCTTACATTACTTACTCGATCAAACCACCTCACACCACACATTGTCCTCAGACATCTCATTTCCAACATATCAATCCTCCTCTGCACAACTCTATCTATAGCCCATGCCTCACAACCATATAACATTGTTAGAACCACTATTCCTTCAAACATACCCATTTTTGCTTTCCGAGATAACATTCTCGCCTTCCAGACATTTTTCAACGCTCCCAGAACTTTCGCACCCTCCACCACCCTATGATTCACATCCGCTTCCATGGTTCCATCCGCTGCCAAATCCACTCCCAGATATCTAAAACACCACACTTACTCCAGTTTTTCTCTATTCAAACTTACCTCCCAGTTGATTTGTCCCTCAACCCTACTGTACCTAATAACCTTGCTCTTGTTCACATTTACTCTCAGCTTTCTACTTTCACACACTTTACCAGACTCAGTCACCAGCTTCTGTAGTTTCTCACATGAATCAGCCACCAGCGCTGTATCATCAGCGAACAACAACTGACTCACTTCCCAAGCTCTCTCATCCCCAACAGACTTCATACTTGCCCCTCTTTCCAAAACTCTTGCATTCACCTCCCTAACAACCCCATCCATAAACAAATTAAACAAACATGGAGACATCACACACCCCTGCCGCAAACCTACATTCACTGAGAACCAATCACTTTCCTCTCTTCCTACACGTACACATACCATACATCCTCGATAAAGTATATATATATATATATATATATATATATATATATATATATATATATATATTTTTTTTTTTTTGCTTTGTCGGTCTCCCGTGTTTGCGAGGTAGCGCAAGGAAACAGACGAAAGAAATGGCCCAACCCACCCACATACACATGTATATACATACGTCCACACATGCAAATATACATACATACACAGCTTTCCATGGTTTACCCCAGACGCTTCACATGCCCTGATTCAATCCACTGACAGCACGTCAACCCCGGTATACCGCATCGATCCAATTCACTCTATTCCTTGCCCTCTTTTCACCCTCCTGCATGTTCAGGCCCCGATCACAAAATCTTTTTCACTCCATCTTTCCACCACCAATTTGGTCTCCCTCTTCTCCTCGTTCCCTCCACCTCCGACACATATATCCTCTTGTTCAATCTTTCCTCACTCATTCTCTCCATGTGCCCAAACCATTTCAAAACACCTTCTTCTGCTCTCTCAACCACGGTCTTTTTATTTCCACACTTCTCTCTTACCCTTACGTTACTTACTTGATCAAACCACCTCACACCACACTCCTCAAACATCTCATTTCCAGCACATCCATCCTCCTGCGCACAACTCTATCCATAGCCCATGCCTCGCAACCATACAACATTGTTGGAACCACTATTCCTTTAAACATACCCATTTTTGCTTTCCGAGATAATGTTCTCGACTTCCACACATTCTTCAAGGCTCCCAGGATTTTCGCACCCTCCCCTACCCTATGATTCACTTCCGCTTCCATGGTTCCATCCGCTGCCAGATCCACTCCCAGATATCTAAAACACTTTACTTCCTCCAGTTTTTCTCCATTCAAACTTACCTCCCAATTGACTTGACCCTCAATCCAACTGTACCTAATAACCTTGCTCTTATTCACATTTCCTCTTAACTTTCTTCTTTCACACACTTTACCAAACTCAGTCACCAGCTTCAGCAGTTTCTCACATGAATCAGCCACCAGCGCTGCATCATCAGCGAACAACAACTGACTCACTTCCCAAGCTCTCTCATCCCCAACAGACTTCATACTTGCCCCTCTTTCCAAAACTCTTGCATTCACCTCCCTAAGAACCCCATCCATAAACAAATTTAACAACCATGGAGACATCACACACCCCTGCCAGCAAACCTACATTCACTGAGAACCAATCACTTTCCTCTCTTCCTACAGGTACACATGCCTTACATCCTCGATAAAAACTTTTCACTGCTTCTAACAACTTACCTCCCATACCGTATATTCTTAGTACCTTCCACAGAGCATCTCTATCAACTCTATCATATGCCTTCTCCAGATCCATAAATGCTACATACAAATCCATTTGCTTTTCTAAGTATTTCTCACATACATTCTTCAAAGCAAACACCTGATCTACACATCCTCTACCACTTCTGAAACCACACTGCTCTTCCCCAATCTGATGCTCTGTACATGCCTTCACCCTCTCAATCAATACCCTCCCATATAATATATAAATATGAAGTGAAGTGTTTTAGATATCTGGGAGTGGATCTGGCAGCGGATGGAACCATGGAAGCGGAAGTGGATCATAGGGTGGGGGAGGGGGCGAAAATTCTGGGGGCCTTGAAGAATGTGTGGAAGTCGAGAACATTATCTCGGAAAGCAAAAATGGGTATGTTTGAAGGAATAGTGGTTCCAACAATGTTGTATGGTTGCGAGGCGTGGGCTATGGATAGAGTTGTGCGCAGGAGGATGGATGTGCTGGAAATGAGATGTTTGAGGACAATGTGTGGTGTGAGGTGGTTTGATCGAGTAAGTAACGTAAGGGTAAGAGAGATGTGTGGAAATAAAAAAGAGCGTGGTTGAGAGAGCAGAAGAGGGTGTTTTGAAGTGGTTTGGGCACATGGAGAGAATGAGTGAGGAAAGATTGACCAAGAGGATATATGTGTCGGAGGTGGAGGGAACGAGGAGAAGAGGGAGACCAAATTGGAGGTGGAAAGATGGAGTGAAAAAGATTTTGTGTGATCGGGGCCTGAACATGCAGGAGGGTGAAAGGAGGGCAAGGAATAGAGTGAATTGGAGCGATGTGGTATACCGGGGTTGACGTGCTGTCAGTGGATTGAATCAAGGCATGTGAAGCATCTGGGGTAAACCATGGAAAGCTGTTTAGGTATGTTATTTGCGTGTGTGGACGTATGTATATACATGTGTATGGGGGGGGGTTGGGCTATTTCTTTCGTCTGTTTCCTTGCGCTACCTCGCAAACGCGGGAGACAGCGACAAAGTATAATAATAATAATAATAAAAATATATATATATATATATATATATATATATGTATATATATATATATATATATATATATATATATATATATATATATATATATATATATATATATATATATATATTTATCCCTGGGGATAGGGGAGAAAGAATACTTCCCACGTTTTCCCTGCGTGTCGTAGAAGGCGACTAAAAGGGAAGGGAGCGGGAGGCTGGAAATCCTCCCCTCATTTTTTTTTTTTTTTTTCCAAAAGAAGAAACAGAGAAAGGGGCTAGGTGAGGATATTCCCTCAAAGGTCCAGTCCTCATCCTCTGTTCTTAATGCTACCTCGCTAATGCGGGCAATGGCGATTAGTATAAAAAAAAAAAATAATATGATAATGATAATAATAATAATAATAATAATAATTATTATTTTATCTTATTTTGCTTTGTCGCTGTCTCCCGCATTAGTGAGGTAGCGCAAGGAAACAGACGAAAGAATGGCCCAACACACCCACATACACATGTATATACATACATGTTCACACACGCAAATATACATACCTATACATCTCAATGTATACATGTATATACACACACAGACATATACATATATACACACTTACATAATTCATACTGTCTGCCTTTATTTATTCACCTCGCCACACATGGAATAACATCCCCCTCCCCCCTCATATGTGGGAGGTAGCGCTAGGAAAAGACAACGAAGGCCCCATTCGTTCACACTCAGTCTCTAGCTGTCATGTAATAATGCACCGAAACCACAGCTCCCTTTCCACATCAAGGCCCCACACAACTTTCCATGGTTTACCCCAGATGCTTCACATGCCCTGGTTCAGTCCATTGACAGCACGTCGACCCCGGTATACCACATCGTTCCAATTCACTCTATTCCTTGCACACCTTTCACCCTCCTGCATGTTCAGGCCCCGATCACTCAAAATCATTTTCACTCCATCTTTACACCTCCAATTTGGTCTCCCACTTCTCTTTGTTCCCTCCACCTCTGACACATATATCCTCTTGGTCAATCTTTCCTCACTCATTTTCTCCATGTGCCCAAACCATTTCAAAACACCCTCTTCTGCTCTCTCAACCACACTCTTTTTTTTTTTCCACACATCTCTCTTACCCTTACATTACTTACCCGATCAAACCACCTCACACCACACATTGTCCTCAAACATCTCATTTCCAACATATCAGTCCTCCTCTGCACAACTCTATCTATAGCCCATGCCTCACAACCATATAACATTGTTAGAACCACTATTCCTTCAGACATACCCATTTTTGCTTTCCGAGATAACATTCTCGCCTTCCAGACATTTTTCAACGCTCCCAGAACTTTCGCACCCTCCACCACCCTATGATTCACTTCCGCTTCCATGGTTCCATCCGCTGCCAAATCCACTCCCAGATATCTAAAACACCACACTTACTCCAGTTTTTCTCTATTCAAACTTACCTTCCAGTTGATTTGTCCCTCAACCCTACTGTACCTAATAACCTTGCTCTTGTTCACATTTACTCTCAGCTTTCTACTTTCACACACTTTACCAGACTAGGTCACCAGCTTCTGTAGTTTCTCACACGAATCAGCCACCAGCGCTGTATCCTCAGCAATCAATAACCGACTCACTTCCCAAGCTCCCTCATCCACAACAGACTGTATACTTGCTCCTTTTTGCAAAACTCTTGCATTCACCTCCCTAACAACCCCATCTATAAACAAATTAAACAAACATGGAGACATCACACACCCCTGCCGCAAACCTACATTCACTGAGAACCAATCACTTTCTCTCTTCCTACACGTACACATACCTTACATCCTCGATAAAATCTTTTCACTGCCTCTAACAACTTGCCTCCCACACAGTATATTCATAATACCTTTCACAGAGCATCTCATCAACTCTATCATATGCCTTCTCCAGATCCATAAATGCTACATAGAAATCCATTTGCTTTTCAAAGTATTTCTCACATACATTCTTCAAAGCAAACACCTGATCCACACATCCTCTACCACTTCTGAAACCACACTTCTCTTCCCCAATCTGATGCTCTGTACATGCCTTCACCCCTCTCAATCAATACCCTCCCATACAATTTACCAGGAATACTCAACAAACGTATACTTCTTTAATTTGAGCGCTCACTTTTATCCCCTTTGCCTTTGTACAATGGCACTATGCAAGCATTCTGCCAATCCTCAGGTACCTCACCATGAGTCATACATACAGTAAATAACCTTATCAACCAGTCAACAATACAGTCTCCCCCTTTATTAATAAATTCCATTGCAATACCATCCAAACCCGCTGCCTTGCGGGCTTTCATCTTCCGCAAAGCTTTTATTACCTCTTCTCTGTTTACCAAATCATTCTCTGTAACCCTGTCACTTTACACACCACCTCGACCAGAACACCCTATATCTGCCACTCTATCATCAAACATATTCAACATACATCTAGACACCCCAATCTGAGACTTCGAGGAGGATAAGCACTCACCGCGTGACTCCTTCTTCTGTTTCCCCTTTTAGAAAGTTAAAATACAAGGAGGGAAGGGTTTCTAGCCCCCCGCTCCCATCCCCTCTAGTCGCCTTCTACGACACAAGAGGAATGCATGGGAAGTACTCTTTCTCCCCTATCCCCAGGGATATATATATATATATATATATATATATATATATATATATATATATATATATATATATATTATTATAATTTTATTTTGCTTTGTCGCTGTCTCCCGCGTTTGCGAGGTAGCGCAAGGAAACAGACGAAAGAAATGGCCCAACCCACCCCCATACACATTTACAACACTGAACACCCCATGTGCCATATTACTCACCTTTGTATTCAAATCACATACATGTCCACACACGCAAATATACATACCCATACATCTCAATGTACATATATATATACAAACACAGACACATACATATATACACATGCACACAACTCACACTGTGTTCCTTTCTTCATTCCCATCGCCCCCTCGCCACACATGGAATAACATCCCCCTCCCACCTCATGTGTGCGAGGTAGCGCTAGGGAAAGACAACAAAGGCCCCATTCATTCACACTCAGTCTCTATCTGTCATGCAATAATGCCCGAAACCACAGTTCCCTTTCCACATCCAGGTCCCACACAACTTTCCATGGTTTACCCCAGACGCTTCACATGCCTTGATTCAATCCATTGACAGCACGTAGACCCCGGTATACCACATCGATCCAATTCACTCTATTCCTTGCCCGCCTTTCACCCTCCTGCATGTTCAGGCCCCGATCACTCAAAATCTTTTTCACTCCATCTTTCCACCTCCAATTTGGTCTCCCACTTCTCTTGTTCCGTCCACCTCCGACACATATATCCTCTTGGTCAATCTTTCCTCACTCATTCTCTCCATGTGCCCAAACCATTTCAAAACACCCTCTTCTGCTCTCTCAACCACGCTCTTTTTATTTCCACACATCTCTCTTACCCTTACATTACTTACTCGATCAAACCATCTCACACCACACATTGCCCTCAAACATCTCATTTCCAGAACATCCACCCTCCTGCGCACAACTCTATCCATAGCCCATGCCTTGCAACCATACAACATTGTTGGAACCACTATTCCTTCAAACATACCCATTTTTGCTTTCTGAGATAATGTTCTCGACTTCCACACATTCTTCAAGGCTCCCAGGATTTTCGCCCCCTCCCCCACCCTATGATTCACTTCCGCTTCCATGGTTCCATCCGCTGCCAGATCCACTCCCAGATATCTAAAACACTTTACTTCCTCCAGTTTTTCTCCATTCAAACTTACCTCCCAATTGACTTGACCCTCAACCCTACTGTACCTAATAACCTTGCTCTTATTCACATTTACTCTTAACTTTCTTCTTTCACACACTTTACCAAACTCACTCACCAGCTTCTGCAGTTTCTCACATGAATCAGCCATCAGCGCTTTATCATCAGCTAACAACAACTGACTCACTTCCCAAGATCTCTCATCCCCAACAGACTTCATACTTGCCCCTCTTTCCAAAACTCTTGCATTCACCTCTCTAACAACCCCATCCATAAACAAATTAAACAACCATGGAGACATCACACACCCCTACCGCAAACCTACATTCACTGAGAACCAATCACTTTCCTCTCTTCCTACATGTACACATGCCTTACATCCTTGATAAAAACTTTTCACTGCTTCTAACAACTTGCCTCCCACACCATATATTCTGAATGTCTTCCACAGAGTTGAGGCAAACGGGACAATTTCTCACGGTTCTTTGCAGCAAAGACAACCAAAGCTGGGCTTGGTGGGAGTAGCTGGGGGTGGGTTGGTAGGGGAGGGGGTGCTATCAGTAATGTCAAGACTTACAAAATATTTTTCTAAAGTCTTTCAATAAAGTGGTAATATGCAATGCTGGCCTACATTGATGATAGCATAAACATATGCTCTGTCTTGCAGATATATCAATGACATGGACCAGCTGAGGATATTTCTACAGTCATTAATGTTATTCATGTAGTTCACAAATTATTGCATGAATAATTACTGCAAATGATGTTTCTATCCTACTTTATCAGTCCATTATTTGTAGGTTATATCTCAGCTTTTACATGTATTTAGCAATGGTTATGGTAAGTCGTTATATCAAATGATTCAAATTTCAGTGGGAGACTTTAAAGTTACTCACTTAGTTCCTTCATTATAGAAGGCAGAAACAGATTCACGCATTTGTTCATCTTCATTTAAAACGATGAGTTCGTCAAAACACCACAACTTGGGTTTGTATACGTCTTCAGCATCTGCACCTAATTTCTTTGAGTCTTTAGTCTACTTACATTCTCTCCGAAATTGTGAAAGCAATGTGTGAATTTTCTTTTAACATCTGTGTTTGGGATGGTGTATTTGAACAAATCAGTTTTTTTTCTGTATGGCGACTTCTCTGGCATTTCTGTTTAATTATTTTTTCATTCTACCGACCAGAGACGTTTATTCTCTTGATATAGTGTAATTAACCTGATCACTTCCACTCGAGGCTGAGACATTGTAACAAGCGGACTGACGCGTACCTCACGGATGCCCTGCAACAAAAACAACAACATTGTTGGGTTGCCTGACACCCCTGCCCCTGCTTTTTGCTTCTCTACGTCACAATTCTCGTGTGTTGTGGGGACCGCCGGGGTGATCACCCAAGATTTGACGCATCGTGTAAACGAGCCTGAGGAATGGAGACGGTCGAGGAGGTGGAACTGCGCTGTATGTAAAATCATAACTAAACTCCAGTGAAAGTCAGACTACAACATATTAATGGACCAGTTGACTAGGTAATGACTATCTTGCTGCTGATATACCATAGATCTCCTTCGGGTTTCTTATCTATTTACAGAAAAATACGCCTCATATTGACGTCTAATTGACGTTTATATTTCTTAGTTTCTCAACGTAGACAAACATGATTTGCTTTATCAAGCTGATGATTGGTCTCTGAGCTTCTTATGTGCTGCTTTCTTAGACATCAGATAATTCTTTATGTCATCGTTCCACCATTTCGACTTCGTATTGGAAAAAATACCGTCTACTACGAGACGAGCTGGTACAAATGATCCCTCCACTTCTTGAACGTTTTGCTGAAGCTCTTGCTTTCATTCATCATATCATCTCAAGTTTGCCTGTCAAGAACAGCGCGATGATATTTAGAATTTGCAAGTCTAAAATTTGGTATTTCTTCGCGACTCTTATGTTGATCAGCATCACACGCAATGTTGAAAGGTAACTCAAAAGTAATTCGCCGGTGATCACTGATACCAAACTTGTCTGACTTCAACAATGTTAACAAGATGTTCATCTGTAGTTAGAACTAGATCTAATTTATTCTCGTCGCGCGAAGGTTTATCAACTAATTGTGTTCGGGCATCATCAAGCAGATTAAGGTAAAGCCCGCAACCCGAGCTACTGGAAAGGAATTCTCCCCACTTCGATGATGGTATATTGAAATCACCTACAATGATCGAACTACTTTCATTACTAATTCCTGCTAAATGATCATATAGTCATTCGTCTACATCTGGTGTCTGTGTTGGGGACTTATAGGCTAATCCTACTTTTATTTTAATCCAAAAAATTATCTTTGATTTCTACAAAACTTAAGTCGATTTTATCAACAGCAAAAAAGGTTTTTCAGCACAGGATTTAGATAAGCTTTAACAAAGAGCAAGAGAGCACCGCCTGCCTTATTTCCCCTGTCACCACTCTTCCATACAACTTACCACATACACTCAACAAACATATACCTTTGTAGTCTGACACTCATCTATGTGACCCTTGCCTTCATACAATGGCACAATGCATGCACATATTCAGCGAGTACTTAGAGACCTCATCATTATCCAAACACACGTTGACAATCTTATCAAACCAATCAACAAGACGCTCACTATTTTTCTTAAGAATTTTAGAATAAAGAATTGAAGAAAATACAATTGGATCTAAATCTTATTCATGGAAAGCAAGTTTAATCCTATTAACTGAGAGACAGACAGAAAAACAAATAATGCTCCAGGACATTGTGTTTAGAATTCTTCAGAGACTTTTTGCAACAGTAAAGACTTTACATAACAGCACGGCTTTTTATGCAAATATAAAGATCTTACGTAAGATATTTTCCACATAGTTTAGTCCATTTGGATAAAAAGACTTTTTTCCAACAGTAGACAGTGACTGTGACAGTTGGATCAGCAGCTGTAGTGACGAGAATTGAAACAGTAGCAGCACTAACAGCGGAGTACATATGTAGGGCAGAGTAGGAACAGAGGTAGTACAGCAATAACAGCATCCAGCAGACACTCTGACAGCGGGATTAACTGAATAAACAGGTATGACTACAACCATAGTGATATCACTAGAGCTACCACCAGCACAGCAGTAACTAGAGATATAGCTATAAACACAAACACTGACGTCAGTGCTAAAAGAAACATCATAAACATCAACAGAGGCGGCGGCTGCATGGGTCCCGCCTCGTCCTGAGTCACGGTGATGCTGGGGACATCAACATGATTTTCGTTCGCATGTCATTACAGCTGTTGTTCCATCCCATAGTGTTAGGGACAGCGACTTACTGTCAGCTCAGAGACTTATGGTACTGATGACCGGAGACACGTGGGATAATATTACAAGTGGTGGAGGAGGTTGAGCTGTGAGGTCATTATCAGCTGTGGGAACCACTGGTGATTGAGGACACAATAATCACTATCCTGGGACGTGTCTCAGTGTACACGACACAAGACTGACGGAGGCAATGAAAACATTTTCCGTGAATGAAGCTTTTTGCTTCAATTTGTTTGAAGGTAAACATTTCTTGGCTTCAAAAGATAATATTTTCATTAAATTTTTAAGCTTCTTTGAAAATCTTGAGCATAAATGATGTAAAGTTTGTGTGTGTGTGTGTGTGTGTGTGTGTGTGTGTGTGTGTGTGTGTGTGTGTGTGTGTGTGTGTGTGTGTGTGTGTGTGTGTGCTTACATTTTTTGTGCGCGTATGTGTTTGTGTACATATTTTCATGTGCTGTTTTATTTCGTTGACCCGTTGTCGCGGTAAAAAGAAATTAGAGAAGCCAAACCTTAAACGAGATATAAAGAATGGGTAAAAAGATGTAGAAGTAAAGAGAAAAGAGAAAAGATTTCTAAATCCTACAGAGCCAGTGGAGATTCTGCTTCCTGATTGGAGGTCGTAGATGTAACGAAAGAATGAGAAGGTAAGGAACTCCTGATCTTACCGGTGTAGGGGAGGAACTGTAGGTCGCTCAGTATATACATGACTCAGAGGCTTCCTGGGCATTACGCGGCCTAGGTAATGCCAGAGGAACATAATCAGTCAGCGCTTGGAAGGAAAAGCCAAGGAAATATCTACAAAACACGGAAGGAGATCCAACACTGAGGCGTAGAGCAGTTGATTATTTGCTGTTTTATAAACGACTGTCAAGTAAGTACAGCTAATCTCCAAGATGTGGAGGCATCCATCCATTAAACAACATATCAGTCTTCTGTGTAATCAAAGGAACGCTTCAGAAAGAAACTGACATCAGAACACGACGACCTGCTTTTGATATGCAGACTTGGATATTCATGTAATATTGAGTTTCCAAGATGGGCCAAGTGTTATGATAATACCAAGTATGTTTATTGTGACGAGTGATAGCCACAAGATAGCTGGCAAGAAAAATGGGGAAACCTGGATAATAGCAGCACTGAAAAGGCTGCAACTGCCCAGCTAGAAAATCTTGTCGAAATCTGATTTGTGTGTGTGTATGTATATGAATCTGTATGTAATTACCTATTTGTACGGTACTGGGAAGGAGTTCTGCTGTTGTGAGGCCTCATATCTTGAACAAGTTTTAGCATCATACAACAACTATACGCTTTTATGTTGTTCGCATTGACGGTTTCGTTATTGAACTTATTTCATACATTCACTACTCTTAAACTATTGAAATACTTCTTTATATCTTCTAATGTTTCTTGTTTATAATGTGTTAAGACATCTGGATGTTCTATCTTTGCCTCTTCCATAAGATTATTCCTTGCTGAACATTAACAAATTGGTTTAGACAAAGGTTATGATCAAGCCCCCCTACTCTTCTCTCTTCTATAGTGTAAATTATCACCCTTGAGTAAGGTACCATCTTTGTTGCCTTCCTCTCTACCTCCTTGTTAGTTCTTTGTACTTCTATAAGTGCAGTGACCAAACTTGAGATGCACATTCTAGTCTTGACGAAAAACAGGAAGTGAATTGTTTACTAGATATTTCGTTACCCACGTATTTGAATGCGATTCTAATACTTTACAGAATACAGTTTGTTTCCCTTACACTTCTCCTAAAGTGTGGATCTAGCGACAGTTTAGGTACAGTGTCGACTCCTCAAGTCCTACTATCACTCAGATTCCTACAGCTAACTTTTTCTGCAAGATAACATTCGTAACTATGCTTTTTTTTTTTACTGCCTCATCCTTATTCCTCCTAATAAATTTGTTAAAATGTTTTTGATTACATTCTGCCTTGTGCACAGTGATCATAAAGTTTTTCTGTTCCTCATTTCTTATCCTGCTACAAACATATCTTTCTTTCTTTTAACTTTTTTTATCTTGTTACAACCGTTCCTTGGTTTCTCATACATCTCTACTTTACTACAACCGTTCTTGGTTCTCATAAATCTCTATCTTACTACAACCATTCCTTGGTAACTTATACCTTTCAAACGTCGGTTGACCGTAGTATAGACTATATCTCCTCCATGGTACATCCCGAAGCTCTTTCACTTTCTAATACCTTTTAATGGACCACATCCTTGTACCATTTTTAATCTTTCCTTTTCATTTATAGCTAATGGTACCCAGGTTTCTATTCCTTCATTGTAGATGTGTGTGTGTGTGTGTGTGTGTGTGTGTGTGTGTGTGTGTGTGTGTGTGTGTGTGTGTGTGTTCCATTCATACATTAATTTCATTTAGAAAAACACCAAGATTTAATGTAAAAAGCACAGCGAAATAACATAACTTGGTCGAGCGACATTAAGGACTTTCATTATCTTAAAGCGGCTTGACTAATCCTATGAAACGAAAATGAAAAAAGGATCAGGAATGTCTCAGAGCTCACTGTGGAATTAGTGTGAGTTATGACCACTTACCTGGCACAACTTGGAGCAGCATATTAATCATCTTTTCTCACGCATTGGTATATCATGAGAATATTATGTGAAATGTTTCCTTTTGCCGTAAACATACGTACAAGTGCAGGTAAGTGAATTGACAGTTGTACCATGAGTAACGTTTACTGGCTCATATATGTAGATCAGTTCAGTTATAAACGTTGGTGTATCATGAGTATACTTGTGAACATAGAATGTATTCAGATTTATGTTGCTGCAATAGACCCCACCACGCCAGAAACGGTACTTGGTGTGGACTAACTTTATAGGGAATACAAGTGGTTACTGAGTGCTTTAACTCAGGATGGTAACAAGGCGGGGGATGATTTGTGTGGCTAAATGGACCACAAGTGCCACTAAGGAAGGGAGGAAGTGAGGAGACCAGACAACTTAGAGACCTCCAGCGCCTCCAGTTTTATCATTCTTCTTATTATTGAGTCGCTACTCGTGTGTGGTGTGAACAGTTGGAGTTGCTATGGTCCTGTAATGGCGCAGCTTTAGCTTCTCCCTCTCCAGGTCTGCTGAAGCCTGGAAGTGAACCAGAGACTTTGTGGAGACCGCTCTGGAGAAACCTAGGTTTGCAAAACCGTAGTTCAATACGGTTGTTGTACAGAGGCGAGATGACCACTGTTAATAGTATCGTGAAGGGTGGGGGAAACTGATGGACGTTGATGTGTCCAACGCTGGCAGGGAATGTCCCACTCTGCATTTCAGATGTTAAATCAGACGGTGTTTAATTACTGTACACAGTTACTCGTGGATGAAATCTGTATAATCAGTTTACCTACGCACTGTACACTGTATAATCAAATATCTAAACTCTAAGTTTGTGTAATTCAATGGAATGATCACTGCCTGTGGTAATATATATAACATCAAACTAATGTACGCTATATTGCCTGCTGTTTAGAAGTTAAGATGATCAAACAAGCATTAAGGTATGAGTTTTGTCCCTAATATGTATTCTTGACTACAGTGTAGTCATAAGGGTCCCAGTTCTGTTTTACCCTTTCTTCACGTGGGATTAGTAAGTGAGGTTCGTGTCTAGGACTTGTGCACTTGGTAGTGGGTAGTAAGATCACATGTCAGTGTTTGGTGTCACAGACGACACTTCCTGCAGGAGGACTGCGGCCATTCTGTTCCATATTAGACTCAGTATCACGTAACGTTTTTTTCTTCGCTCACCGGATGGAGACACACAAACCTGTTATGCTCACTATTAGGCTTTAACTCTTTACTAGGCAAGATCATGAGACTTTACGGTTTGAAACAAAGAGAACTGAGTATCCTTGCTGGATACTCGCCCACTGTGAGACAAACGAGTCATGTTCATCCTTGCTGGATACTCGCCCACTGTGAGACAAACGAGTCATGTTCATCCTTGCTGGATACTCGTCCACTGTGAGACAAACGAGTCATGTTCATCCTTGCTGGATACTCGCCCACTGTGAGACAAACGTGTCATGTTCATCCTTGCTGGATACTCGCCCACTGTGAGACAAACGAGTCATGTTCATCCTTGCTGGATACTCGCCCACTGTGAGACAAACGTGTCATGTTCATCCTTGCTGGATACTCGTCCACTGTGAGACAAACGAGTCATGTTCATCCTTGCTAGATACTCGCCCACTGGAGACAAACGTGTCATGTTCATCCTTGCTGATACTCGCCCACTGTGAGACAAACGGTCATGTTCATCCTTGGTGGATACTCGCCACTGAGACAAACGTGTCATGTTCATCCTTGCTGGATACTCGCCCACTGGAGACAAACGTGTCATGTTCATCCTTGCTGGATACTCGCCCACTGTGAGACAAACGTGTCATGTTCATCCTTGCTGGATACTCGCCCACTGTGAGACAAACGTGTCATGTTCATCCTTGCTGGATACTCTCCCACTGTGAGACAAACATGTCATGTTCATCCTTGCTGGATACTCGCCCACTGAGACAAACGTGTCATGTTCATGGAAGAGTTTCATGCAAGCGTGTTACACTTGCTACAGTGCTTCATGTTCATGTGTTATATTCAGTGTACATTATTATGCTTGTAGAAAATTGTGTAGTCCCGGTGAAAGGTTTTATTATTCATTTTACATTCACTGCAGGACTAATTCAAATATCTTAAGCTTACTATAGACCAACTCGTACTATGTTAAGATTATGAGCTGCTATCATTTTCCAACAGGATTCCTCACAAAAATACAATGCTCAATACATAGCTGTTCACAGGTATGTCTTAATCGTAATAGAATCTACCAAGATATTTTCTTATTCTCAGAGGGGTTTCTCGCTGTTCAGTCATACTGGGTAAGCTCTTACTTATATACAGTCATATCAAGCAAGCACAATGTTGCTCAAGCTGCTGCGTGACATAATTTTCACCATATAGTTTTGCCAGGAGCCATCCATCACTGAGACTCAAGCATATTCATGTAATTGATGATTGAGTTGCACAGTCATGGCTCTCCTCAGTTCACAGGCTGGGACCTCATCTCACAAAGAAAAAAAAAAAGAATAAGAGTATTTTAGACCAGTCTTCGTTCTGAGTAGTTTTATTGTAGTCTTGCTTTCAGGATAATTTCAGCAGTGCATATCCTGTTTCCATCTGTTCTTGGCTTAAAGTTTTTGATTATAAATGAATATATCTAGGTGTGTTTTGCCCAGTTCTTGATCAAAATTTCTTGTATATGACCACCTTCATCCAGTCTTGTAGGGTCAAACATGACTGTAGAGCTTTGATGCATTGAAACATGAGAACATTTGTTGCACTGCCATTGTACTCATCATCAGATTTTGGACTATAAGTACCTACAGTTGACTTCAGGCATTTTATTTTGTCTACTGACAAACGCAACATTAACTTCTGTCATTTTTCCACTTTGACGGTTGAGACCCTTTAAGAGAACCTATAGACAAACGGCGTAAGGGTTAAGGCATATTTTTCCTCACCTTTGACCGTATACACTTCTTAGTATGGGATTCATCTGTTTCACACAGTTACCCTACACATCATCCTTGGCTCGGCTCTCCCACGATAGCATCATCTTGTCAGTCACAGTACAATAATGTAATTGTTATGGGATAATTAGATATCATCGGGACATTGGATGGCTATTTTCTGTTAATTAGATGAACTGATCTCCATACTGAGTTGTGGTCAACAGTGCGCCCTCAATTAACCACAACATCTTGCTGACTCCATCCACATTATGATGGACCTGGACATAATCCTTCATATGAGGAGCTCCTCTGCATCAGAGGTCTTCACTATCTGGCTTGCAGGTCGTAAGCGACCCTCATTCGTCTCCACCTGCGGCTCGGACGAGATGAAGAAAATTTACAAAACTGTAGTTAGATGAGGGAGATTGTAAGTATCAATCGTAAGTATAGGAAAAATACACTAATTATAGAAAGTGACATACAAAATGCAGAGATTTAGTGTATTTCTGATGAAAAATCTTGAGGTATATAGTTGTCATTTATCGTGTACGTGTATAGTCTTACTGTCTTTGCAACCCGATCGAAATTTTCTATTACCCGCAATAACCTTCACTATTTTCCTATCAAATGCTACAATTCTGCATGTTAGCCTTAACTGGACAACGCAGTGTACCTGAGTGTGGCCTTTGCCGTGCACAAACAAATTCTTGAAGCTAAGGGTGAGAGCTGGGTAAGAAGGG
Organism: Panulirus ornatus; assembly: GCF_036320965.1. NCBI lineage: Eukaryota > Metazoa > Arthropoda > Malacostraca > Decapoda > Palinuridae > Panulirus > Panulirus ornatus. Next base: position 19,127,310 of record NC_092286.1, on the reverse strand, counting down.
AGGGCTAGTGCCAGTGGTCTATGTGAGAGATGTGACCGACTACTGAGGCAAATGTGCTTCTGCTGCTAGTAAGACCTTGCACCTTATATCACAAAGCTACACCCAGACTCTTATGTAATACATACACTCCAGACATAAGCAAAAGAATTTAAACTGACTTGAAAAATGAATTAAATAATTAGTTTGGGAGGTGCTGAAGTTGCCAAATCCGTTTCTACACAATCAGGAATGCATAAGTTTATCCTAAGATTATTCAAATTGGAAATTCATTCGGATGTAACGAAAAAAATTGAATGTTCGCAGCAGCTATTCTGAAATATCGTAGCCATTTCGAACATTCATGTCGCTAACTTTCTTTTTCTGAAATATTAACCTCACTAGATGATGAATGGAGAAGCACATGTATGATTTGCTGTAATATAGAGTATATATCATCTTTTGAATGATGGTGCCCTCCCCACCACCTAAATAGAATCTGCAGGGCTACTGGTGATAAATGAAAAACAGGACCTTCGAATGACGCAGAAAAACGATGGTAAGTCAAGACACACAAGGCAATAATCATATAAAGGTTCTCATGAATGTGGGAATATTTGTACCGACTAAACATTCTCCAGTAGAACATTCACCACCTGCATATCTGAAATATACAATCAATCACATGATAGATTCCCATCTCGCTCATGATTCATCAGTCTCACGTGGCGCGACAGGTCATTCTTCTTCCCTTCGTCTCATCTGAATATTAAGTGTCGTCTTCCATGTGCTTATGAGAAATGTTTCCATGACGGCCTGAGGATACAGCCTCGCCACGGCGCCCCTTCTAAGAGTTACTGTCGAAGGAAATTATCTTTTCTGATTATCTGATTGATCATATCATCAAATTCACATGACTGACAAAAATAAAAAAATCATGCTGGGCATCTTGGTAGCAAAGATGAAATTAGAAATGAAGAAATGATGGTCATTCTAATGTTAAACAGAGTTTAGTGTATAACTGATAAATCTCCATTAAGGTATTTCTTATCATTTCCTGATACAGTTCTCCACTGACTCCATTTCCATTCATAAGGACTGAGACAAAGGCTTAAAAACTCACTCAGGATCGATACTTGATGTAAGAATTATGACTAAGTTCATTTATCTGTCAACAAAATTTACTCAAGACAAATCTGCGCAGAACCTTCCCAGGAGAGGATGAAGTCTGGTAAGGTAAGCAGATGAGGCAGTAGTAGTGAGTCTTTCCTCGCCACACCAAGTACTGACAGTGTAAACACAAACTGGTCGACAAGACTATTGCTCAACCTTCATTGTTGATCAATATGAAGACATTCTACATGTGATAATGGGGTATATTACCTCGTACCAAACTTAAGTTATCATCCTCCAGTTCACTACGTAAGGTGTATCTTTCTTTAGTGATTTTGGTTCTAACACGTTTGTGTCATGAACGATGTATTCGAGAATGAGTGTTGGTTAATGTAGTGGGGTTGATTGTGCTGTAGAATACCAGTGAATGTCCACTATAGGAACACACAATGAAAGATGAGAAAATTGATTGACATCTGTGGCTATAGTATGAGGCGTTTTAATGAAGCTGACGGTATCTATGAATTATATTGTTATCAAGTCTTGTCCTGGTTACCAACACCAAGCTGCTTGAGATCCAATATTATGGCTGATTCCTCTGACGGCCGCTCCGGACACGATGCCATAGTGTGTGTTGTCAGTGGTGGAAGGTTCAATGTACTTGATCCTAAAACACTCCCCGTAGGTCTGTCGAACTCAATGATGCTCAAATGTTGTTGGTTCTACGATGTTCCTGTATGTGTGTGACCACGTGGGTCCCTCCATCGTCAGTTGTTGTCCAGATATGGCCGAGGGCGGGTGCGTCCCTCTGTGCTTCTTGTGTTTTCTGGTGTCTGGGTCAGGTACAACCCTGGCTAGTGATAGTGTGGGGGATGAATAATTCATGAATAATAAATGACCTACGGATTATGGTAATGCAGGAAATTTCTATTTTTCAGCAGGAAGCCGGTGGTCTGGATAATGGATACCTCTAATATTAGGTCTGTATAGAAAATGATTTTGTCATGTTGATATGGGTAGTCAATTTTTTTCACATCAACTTTTTAGATTTTCTTTTCTTTTTTGCTTTTTACAGCAACCACATCTATTTATGTTTCTTTATTGTAAATCTTAATAAGGTAAAGTAAAGCTTAAAGTACATGCACATCATTTTTCCTTTTTGTTTTCATTAACTTGCTATTGGAACTATTTTCTTTCTACTTTCCCCACCGGGTCTGCTGGATCCAAGGGTCGTGAACTCGTTGTGACAAGTGACGATAGTGCTCTAGGGCTGATAGTTACTCCATTACCTGGAAAAATGTGCTGCAGTGTGTGTGTGTGTGTGTGTGTGTGTGTGTGTGTGTGTGTGTGTTTGTTTACTTCCTCACCACCTTCCCTGGTGGTGGTGGTGTAATATGTTGTAGTGTAATGTGTTGCAGCCTCATCACTCACGGTTACTACCCTCTACCGCACACTCTCTCTCATCAAAACTTTTCCTCTAATACATCTTCCTGTTAGAAAGTAATTTTATACATGAGTAGTGAGCAGCTCTTACATATCAGCCTCTCTCTCTCTCTCTCTCTCTCTCTCTCTCTCTCTCTCTCTCTCTCTCTCTCTCTCTCTCTCTCTCTCTCTCTCTCTCTCTCTCTCCTATCTCTCTTCATATAAATGTCATGCAAATTTGCATAAGAAAGTTTACACTGATTGAATGATTCACTCTACTACTTTGAGATGACTGGCTGACTGACTGTAATGTGAACCGCTTGTGACCACAGATGGTTGACTGTCTGGATGGTTATCCTGTGAACTTGAGACCACAGTTGGTTGACTGTGTTATGTTGGGACGTTTTCCCTTTCATGAAATATATCATGTCTTCGTTTCGTGGATGAATATTAAGGTTTTTTTAACAGGTTGCACATATTTTGTTAACAATGATATAATGTAACGAGTTCATTGAAATATAATGATCATTCCCTCATATAATTAGGTTAGTATAAGAGCGTCTTGTTAATCACAGTGACGGACATTATAGTCAAGGTGTATGGAAAGTGCGACATAGTCGATATACGATGTAGGAAGCCATGTTGCCTCACTGTTTACAGCAAGACGTGAAACGACTTAGATATCCGGGAAACGAGCAGCGCGGTAGTTAGAGGACCGAGAGAGAGCCCTCGAGGACAGTGTCATGTACGTAGCAACTCAACGGTAGAGAGCCGATTGGCTAATTGTTTTTGGAGTAAGGACATGATTGGCTGAGTGAACCAAATACTGAACTGATATGGTGAAGTGTAGAGGCGAATGGAGGCACTTTCTCACCACCAGTTCTGGCAGTAAGATATCCAGGCTACAGGCGTCAGGGTGTTCTGATTAATGAACCTTCTCATGACTGTGAGTCCATGGAGCTCTGCAGGATTTACGTTGGCGTTGACGAGTGTGAGTGGCTACGAAACCACACGTGAAGTCACAGCTTATCTCCAGGACAACTTTACCTTAAGTAATTCCACTTCAGTGGGGCGATAATACCCTGATATCCCGTGAGTGAAGTACAGGAGAAATTTGTGATCTCATGTGAGCAGCTAGTATGGGGAGATGTGAGGCGCCCCAGCCAACATGTGACCCACTATACATCTACGGTCACGTTTGAGGACGTCAGTAACCTTGGAGACAGTGTGGTCTCTCACTGATGGCAAGTGTATCTTGTGGAGACAGTAAAACCATAGGGATCAGTTGGAAGTCTTGCATGGGACCCAAGACTGTCGTCACTGTGCTGGAGCTCCATGTCTCGCAGAAACACGTAACAGAGCATGTTTATAGCATCTCTTAAAGTGAGTGGGCGTATGAATGCGTGTGTAACATTAGTCTACTTGGTACTACTGACTAACCCAAGTTACCCATGACTTATTTGTGGTGAGTCAGTTTAGTCTGTGTATATAAGGAGTGTTTTAATTTTGTCAGTATAAGGGAGAAAGAATACTTCTCACGTATTCCACGCGTGTCGTAGGAGGCTACAAAAGGGGGCGGGAGAGAGGGGCAGGAAACACCCCCTCCCCCTCCTTGTATTTAACTTTCTAAAAGGGGAAACAGAAGAAGGAGTCATGCGGGGAAGTCATGCGAGGAGTGCTCATCCTCCTCGAAGGTTCAGATTGGGGTGTCTAAATGTGTGTGGATGTAACCAAGATAAGAATAAAAGAGAGATAATTAGTATGTTTGCGGAAAGGAACCTGGATGTTTTGGCTCTGAGTGAAACGAAGCTTAAGGTAAAAGGGAAGAGTGGTTTAGGAATATCTTAGGAGTAAAGTCAGGGGTTAGTGAGAAGACAAGAGAAAAGGAAGGAGTAGCACTACTCCTCAAGCAGAAGTTGTGGGACTATGTGATAGAGTGTAAGAAAGTAAACTCTGGATTGATATCGGTAAAATTGAAAGTGGATGGAGAGAGATGGGTGATTATTGGTGCCTATGCACCTGGTCATGAGAAGAAAGATCATGAGAGGCAAGTGTCTTGGGAGCAGCAGAGTGAGTGTGTTAACAGCTTTGATGCACGAGACCGGGTTATAGTGATGGGTGATGTGAATGCAAAGTTGAGTAATGTGGCAGTTGAGAGTATAATTGGTGTACATGGGGTGTTCAGTGTTGTAAATGGAAATGGTAAAGAGATTGTGGATTTGTGTGCTGAAAAAGGAAAGGTGATTGGGAATACCTGGTTCAAAAAGAGATATATACATAAGTATACGTATGTGAGTAGGAGAGATGGCTAAAGGGCGTTATTGGATTATGTGTGAAAAAGAGAGATTTTTGGATGTTAATGTGCTGAGAGGGGCAGCTGGAGGGATGTCTGATCACTATCTTGTGTAGGCGAAGGTGAAGATTTGTAGAGGTTTTCAGAAAAGAGAAGAATGTTAGGGAGAAGAGAGTGGTGAGAGTAAGTGAGCTTGGAAAGGAGACTTGTGTGAGAAAATGCCAGGAAAGATTGAGTGCAGAATGGCAAAAGGTGAGAGCAAATAACGTAAGGGGAGTGGGGGGAATGGGATGTATCTAGGGAAGCAGTGATGGCTTGTGCAAAAGATGCATGTGGTACGAGAAGGGTGGGAGGTGGGCAGATTAGAAACGGAAGTGAATGGTGGGATGAAGAAGTAAGATTGTTAGTGAAAGAGAAGAGAGAGGCTTTTGGACCATCTTTGCAGGGAAAGTAATGCAAATGACAGGGAAAGGTATAAAAGGAAGCGGCAGAAGGTCAAGAGAAAGGTGCAAGAGGTGAAAAAGAGGACAAATGAGATTTGGGGTGAGAGAGTATCATTAAATTTTCGGGAGAATAAAAAGATGTTTTGGAAGGAGGTAAATAAAGTGCGTAAGACAAGAGAACAAATGGGGACATCGGTGAAGGGGGCAAATGAAGTGAAAAGAAGATGGAGTGATTATTTTGAGGTTTTGTTGAATGTGTTTATAGGGGTGGAGTGCAAAGTGAGAGGGTCGGGGAGAATGGTTTGGTGAACAAAGAAGAGGTAGTGAAAGCTTTGTGGAAGATGACAACCGGCAAGTCGGCAGGTTTGGATGGAATTACAGTGGAATTTATTAAAAGATAGGGGGTGACTGTGTTGTTATTTGGTTGGTAAGGATTCAGTGTATGTATGGTTCATGGTGAAGTGCCTGGGGATTGGCGGAATGCATGCATAGTACCATTGTACAAAGGCAAAGGGGATAAAGGTGAGTGTTCAAACTACAGAAGCATAAGTTCGTTGAGTATTCCTGGGAAATTATATGGGAGGATATTGTTTGAGAGGGTGGAGGCATGTACAGAGCATCAGAATGGGGAGGAGCAGTGTGGTTTCAGAAGTGGTAGAGGATGTGTGGAATCAGGTGTTTGCTTTGAAAAATGTATGCGAGAAATACTTAGAACATATGGATTTGTATGTAGCATTTACGGATCTGGAGAAGGCATATGATAGGGCGGACAAAGATGCTTTGTGGAAGGTTCTAAGAGTATATGGTGTGGAGTTGTTAGAAGCAGTGAGAAGTTTTTACTAAGGATAAAAGGCATGTGTACGAGTAGGAAGAGAGGAAAGTGATTGGTTCCCAGTGAATGTCGTTTACAGCAGGGATGCGTGATGTCTCCCTAGTTGTTTAATTTGTTTATGGATAAGGTGGTTAAGGAGGTGAATGCAAGAGTTTTGGAGAGAGGAGCAATTATGCAGTCTGTTCTGGATGAAAGGGCATGGGAAGTGAGTCAGTTGTTGTTCTCTGATGATACAGCGCTGGTGGCTGATTCGGGTGAGAAATTGCAGAAGTTGGTGACTAAGTTTGGTAAAGTGTGGGAAAGGAAATTATTTGAGAGTAAATGTGAATAAGAGCAAGGTTATTTGGTTCAGTAGGATTGAGGGACAAGTTATTTGGGAGGTAAGTTTGAATGGAGAAAAACTGGAGGAAGTGAAGTGATTTAGGTATCTGAGAGTGGACTTAGCAGCAGATGGAACCATGGAAGCGGAAGTGAGTCACAGGGTGGGGGAGGGGGCGAAGGTTCTGGGAGCGTTGAGGAATGTGTGGAAGGCGAGAACGTTATCTCGGAGAGCAAAAATGGGTATTTTTGAAGGAATAGTGGTTCCAACAATGTTATATGGTTGCGAAGGCATGGGCTCTAGATAGGGTTGTGCGGAGGAGGGTGGATGTGTTGGAAATGAAATGTTTGAGGACAATATGTGGTGTGAGGTGGTTTGATCGAGTGAATAATGAAAGGTAAAAAAGAAATGTGGCAATAAAAAGAGTGTGGTTGAGAGAGCAGATGAGTGTGTTGAAATGGTTCGGACACATGGATAGAATGAATGAGGAAAGATTGACAAAGAGGATATATGTGTCAGAGGTGGAGGAAGGAGAAGCGGGAGACCAAATTGGAGGTGGAAGGATGGAGTGAAAAAGATTTTGAGGAAGCGGGGCCTGAACATACAGGAGGGTGAAAGGCGTGCAAGGAATAGAGTGAATTGGAACGATGTGGTATACCGGGGTCGACGTTCTGTCAATGGACTGAACCAGGGCATGTGAAACGTCTTGAGTAAACCATGGAAAGTTTTGTGGGGCCTGGATGTGGAAAGGGATCAGTGGATTCGGTGCATTACACATGACTGTTAGAGATTGTGTGTGAACGAATGTGGCTTTTTTGGTCTGTTCCTAGCGCTACCTCGCTGTGTGTGTGTGTGTGTGTGTGTGTGTGTGTGTGTGTGTGTGTGTCAGGGGGGGGGGGTTATTTCGTTTGTGGTGGGATGGCAACGGAAATGGATGAAGGCAGTAAGTATGAATATGTACATGTGTATATATGTATATGTCTGTGTATGTATATGTATGTATACGTTGAAATGTATATGCATGTATATGTGCGTGTGTGGGCGTTTATGTATATACATGTGTATGTAGGTGGGTTGGGCTATTCCTCGTCTGTTTCCTTGCGCTACCTCGCTGACGCGGGAGATGGCGGTTAAGTATAATAAAAGAAATAACTATTTTCTTTTGTAAGCACGATTAGTAACATGTTATTCGAGATATGTAGAGAGTTGACCATATCACTCCCCCAACACATTTCGCAAATCACTTGATGATCTTGCCAGATATTTAGTCTTGAGTGTCAGCCTGGCTGGCTCACTGTCTTGTGAGGGGAGGCCACGGTGGGTTGACCAGCAGGTTGACTAACCTGTGAGGGTAAGACTACGGTTGGTTGTGTGGCTGGCTAGCCATCACGGTTGGTTTACTGGTTGGTTGACTCTTGTGAAATGAGACCACGGACGACAGATTTGCTGGCTGGCTACTTCATGAACCTGACATTAACATCAGTTTCATTATTTTTTTTTTACATTACAGGAAGGTAGTTATGTCTTACTCCAGACGTTAGGTATCAACAGTATAAGACATCTGATGGTTGGATAGCCTAAGTTACTGCAAGAGTTGACAATGACTCATTATTTTTCTGAGATGATGTTTGTAATGTTTGCTTAAAAATACTTTTTGAAAGAGAGACTCAGCAAGTCCGTTACGTTTTAGTAAAAAGGCTTTCTTTTACCTGCCCTGCGACCCCCTTCTTGTGTCTTGTCCCTCCTCACCTGTTTAAACAAGTGTATTACATCATACGACCTGTGGCTATGACAGAAGAACAGCAAACCTATGTGACGAACGGACCGTCGAGGTGACATACCTGTATCATGTAATAGTGAAACCATATCGATGATCGTGCAGTAAATATATAGGTAATGACACACACACACACACACACACACACACACACACACACACCATATGAATAAATGTACCTAAAAGCATTTTAGCAGATATCCGTATCAGATTAATGAATGTGAGAGTGAGTGGCTAGTAATGTTAGAGTGGGTTAACACTGTATGTCATCGTGTTTTTTAATTTTTTTTTATGGAGGGAGATGAGAGGTGGATGGGTTGACTGCTGAGTCACCTGAGTCATGGTGGACCAGGACAGAACGGTTGTTGACCGACGATACGGTTGTGTTACATGAGGTACAATAGTAGAATGACTTGATGTAGTGTGTATAGGAAGAGGATACTGGTAATAATGGCCAGTATTATCAGAGTTGTCGTCTTTTTCGAGAGACCAGAGTGACAAAGAAACATTATTTCTAGCGTTAAAAGTTAGAGTTATTAAGCACTTTGATATAAGGTAATAGAGAAAGTTGTAAATATATACAATGTGATGAAATCTTTACATCAACTCGTGGGGGAAAAGCCTGCTACAATGGTCGAGCCATAAAGCACATGTAGTGTGGGTTAAACTTTTCAATAAGAATAACAGATGACTGAAGGCACCAGCAGGAAGGGATAGACCTTTATAAGTAATGGACAGATGGAGTGGAGGTGGTGTGTGTGTGTGAGGGCAGAGTGGCGAGTGATGTGCGTCTCACCTGACCATCTACTTTGGTCATGTAACGTGAGTGACAGAAGCAACTGTAGCAGTGAGGAGAGATTCCCTTCCTTTCCTCGTCCAGGATATGAGCTAAAGATACGTGTGAGAGAGTTAGGATATGTATAGGTGAGCTGAGAATGTGATGATGGGCTGAGGAAGCATGTGAGCTAAGGATAAGTGTGAGTTAGCTAAGAATACGTGTGGCTGAGCTGAGGACACATATTAGTGAGCTGAGGATGCAAGTGAGTGAGCTGTTGATGCAAGTCAGTGAGCAAAGGATACGTGCAGGTAAGCTAATTTATGAGTTTCTTCCAACCTGATTTGAATTGCAACAGATTTCGTCATCAACAGCATGATAGACACGAGCTGAATGTTCCATAGTTAATATTCCTTTGATGTATGATAGCCCTCCCATACATGTCTGTCCGCCGCGTCCCTCACACTGAATATTCACGCGTCCACTGGCACCGACACAGGACTCTATTACATTTGTGTTGTTCAACTATCCCGTCCTTTGTAGCTCGTCGACTCTCAGTGAGAAAACTGGAAACTTAATGGCGACTTTACACAAATGTTTCTTGCATCACACTTTTTTTTTAATCAATTTCGTGATTACTGGCATCTTCCTATTTTTCGCGAGCTCTGCCACACACGTGAGTAGAACCAAAGGACCAGTCATTGCGTGTACGTCAACATGAACAAGGAAGATGGCTCTGACCGTCGAGGAAATTCTGTCCATTAGACAGTGTAGGAAGGCCAGGCGCGCTAAAAGGCGTATCTGGATGTGCTCATGTTTGTTGCGAGGAGATATTGGAAGTATATATATCCCACACGTAACATGGGAAAGTTCAGAGTACTCGACTTTGCGCACCAGCGACTATTGTACTGTACATTATCCTCTACATTGACTCTCATGCGTACATAGGATCTGTGATGTCCCATAAACCACGACGGGACGTCATACATTCAATAACCCATCCTTCAGACTGGCGATAACGTGTCTGCCGCGCAGATGAACCCATGTGGTATGAATGTAACCACAACAAATGAAATATATTTATGATTATCAGAACCATTATAACAAACTTAGACCTCATGATCTTAGAAAATGAAATAATAAACCTAAATATCAATATATCTTTACTTATCCCGAAATATGTATATAATTTAAGTGAAAATTTTCACTCACGAGTATAGATAGATCTTGACCAAGAAAATTGACGAGAACTTTTGGGATCAAGATGAACCAGTATATATCGCTCGACGGTCCGCGAAATTGGTGAAATTTTATGAACAATCTGGGGCAATTCAGGAGTTGATACAAAAAACGTCAGTGTGATGACGCCTTATGTCTTCCACTGAAAATGAAAAAGAAAAGAAAAAAGATGAAATAGTTATTCAAAAGTTCTGCTCCATCAATCCTCATATCGATACCGGAACATTGTTCCACATACAGAAGAATGTCACATCTGTGACTGATTGAAAGTTATATATCCAACATGCACGACCTCGTTGTGGTACAAAAGGTTGCGTTTTGCAATTAATGTATATAAATGGAAAACGGGTTGGAGTTGATCGTACGTAGATTCGTTTGATAAAACACTGAAGATCGAGACACACACACACACACACACACACACACACACACACACACACACACACACACACACACACACACACACACATACATACGCACATACAAAGGAGTAAAGGCATGTCACATGCACAAGATTAAGAGATCAGGGCAACACGAGTGTAAACTCTCCTCCAACAAAATACAAGCAGTAATCACACACGCCCTATCCAGCCCAGCAACACTGTGTTTACGCTCAAATTTCGTCACAAATTGATGGGTGTCATTTTTCCCTGAATCAAATAAATTGTGACTGTGGTCGCCGCCTTTGATGTTTCCTCAGTTAAACCCACAAACAGATACGCCATAGCGTCATTGTGGAATTCGCAAACGAGCCGATCCATTTATTGTCAACAATGTTAAAAATCCCTCTGACCTGCGTGAGTGGGTAATTGTTTCTACAAATGAAAACTGTAAACTGTTAGAATAAATTTTGAAGAAGGGAGAAACGTTGGTAATTTGGGTGAAGCAGAAGCAAATACGACAAAAGAAGGTGAAAACAGAAATGTGAGTTTGTGACATAACTGAATGACAGATAATGTACAGGTAACATTTTGTCGTAAGAATTGACACCATTAAGTCATTGTTAACTAAACAGGTCTCATGGTCGGGGCTGTGTACAATGCCAGGAAGGACTGAATTAATCAGGAATTTTACCATATCTGGGAGATTCTTGCTTAATTGTTTTCAATTTAAAGCCACTTGTTCATTCTCGTAGTCATACATGTTTTCAAAGGATACAGCAAGAGTTTGAAGCAAGCAGGAAGGTGAAACGATGTGGTATACAGGGGCCGACTTGTAGTCAATAGACTGAACCATGGCACTTGAAACGGCAGGAGGAAACCATGGAAATGTCTTGGGTCTGGCTGTTGATAGGAGCTGTGGGTTCGGAGCATTGCACATGACAACAAGAGAATGGATGTAAGCGAATGTGGCCATTCTCATTATTCCCAGCCTGTCGAAAAAGAGACCGGGACGTGGGCTGGAAACATCCCACCCTTTGTATTCTAATACTGAAAGACAGAGCAGAGGGAGGAGCCAAGCAGCGAGTGCTCATCTTCCTCGAAGAGTCAACCTGGGGTGTCTAAATGTGTGTGGATGGAACAAAGATAAGAAAAGAGAGATTGGAATATTTTTGAGGAAAGAAACCTGGATGTTCTGATTCTCAGTGAAACAAAGCTCAGGGGTAAAGGGGAAGAATGGTTTAGAAATGTTTTAGCAGGCAAAGTCATGGGTTGGTGAGAGGACAAGAGTAAGTGAAGTAGCAGCACTACTCATGAAGCAGGAGTTGTGGGAGTCTGTGGAAGTACAAGGAAGTGAATTCTAGTCTGAGAATAAAGATCATGAGAGGCAGATATTTTAGGAGCAACTGAGTGAGCGTGTCAGCAGTTTTGATGTAAGAGACCGGCTATTAGTGACCTACCTACCTACCTACCTACCTACCTACCTACACAAATACATACCTTCATACCTACCTACCTACCGACCTACCTACCTACCTACATACATACATACATACATACTTACCCGCCTACCTACCTACATACATACCTACCTACATACATACCTTCTTACCTACATACCTACATACTTACCTACCTACCTACCTACCTATATACATACATACGATTGCCTGCGACTAGATTTTGCCATTAGTCGGATCTAGAACGTGGTTCTCGCCACAAAAAAAATCAAGTTACGAATAATGAGTGATGTGAGTTATATGAGGTCGAGCGTTATATGTGAGATGGTGAGAATGTGTTCGTGGACTGACTGCCAGCAACCCAAGTGTTTGTGAGGCAAGAAGAAACTGCAGTCTCCTGGGCCAGGAAGGGAACTTGACAGATACCGTAGTGATGGCTCATTATATCGATATCACTAACCTTCATGATATCCAAGCGGTAATATCCATCTTGTCCATGGTTACATGAGAAAGTGTGAAGGAAGTAAGCAAAAACTTCAACAAAATATGAACACTGCATTAAGAATATTATCAAGAGATGAACAAGAAAGAAATCAGTTGAGTGGTAACCTGATAATCATGTTAAGAACAATTGCTCAGAGACAAAGTGTAGGAATCAAGGTATCAGATATAGTCACAAAGCTGAGCTACATAATAACAAAGTAATAAAAGATACGAGCATTATACAGGTCTCTACAGAGTGAGAACCCTGCACGTTCTCTGATAAGAGAACTAAAGCTTGGATTTAGTAGATGCCTGGGTGACAGGAGCGGGGAGTTCCACCAGCTGGGTAATGGTGGCATTAACCAGTAGCAGGTTGTTAGCCGCTAATGGCGGCTTTGTCTGCCATTACTCTTACCTTATCTGGATATTTGGTTCAGGTCACAAATTTAGGTAATTAAGAGAACAATCAGATACGGGCTATCAGTTAGATAACGTGTGACTCGGTGTTTCGTGGTCTACGGTGGTTGAGGCAGCTGTCATCGACCCACATCTACCATGGCTCACCAAAGGCAACACAAGATAACCACCGGAGCCACAACAGAGGGCAACACTCAGGTCCAGCGTCTCTGTGGCTTAACAGGACATTCTACCAACTCTGATAATATCATTTATATATCTATAACGTCATCGTAAAAATGTGCCTCATATAGAAAGTAAAATGCTAATTCATTTTATATCATCAATAATGAAAGAATTAAGTCGATATTGGTTTTATATAAAAGAGAAAACGTTAGAAGAAAGAGGCATTTTCCGGTTGGTCGTCCCCATACGACCATAATGGTGGCCACAAGACACGCCTGGAGAAGATAACCAGACACTAATACTGACGTTACACGTTTGGTTATCTGTTGGCTGTATAAAGGCTGACACTGAGTTCTGTATGTATTTGTAGTGTGTGGGGAGGAAGCTGTATGTGCACTACATGTTGACAATGTGTGTGTGTGAAGAGGAGGCACTTTGTGGACGTGCTCTTGGTGTACGAGGAGGAAGGAAAATGTGTTCGTGTTCGTGGTGTGCAAGGACGAATCAGATTTTTTTCTTTCCTTTTTTTTCGAGGACGCGGTGACTGTGGGAGGCAACAACCTAGAGAAGCAGAGAGAGAAAAATTATCATTATTGGCATGAGATGCTGTGTGCCAGAGTAATATCTTGAGGTTTATGAGGAAGACATTATGTCTTTCTTACCACTCATTTCAACCTCTTGGCTAACTCACTCATCTCTTCTCTCCTATTCCTTCATCTCCTTTTATTTGTTCGTCCTTAACTGGTCTTCCACCTATCCCTCAGCTGCCTCCTGTTCTGCTTCACCTGTTACTGTAGTCTACGTTCGTCACACGTCCTCTTTCAATTATGACTGACGGCCATCCCGTCATCTGCTTCTCTCACACCCTCGTCTTCATCTACCCTTCCTTCACCTGCTCTCCTTATCCGCTGCCCTTTTTGTTTCCGACACTTTCACTTGTTCTTATTTACTGTTTCTTTGTGCCCTTCAACCCTCGCCTGTAATGCTCAAATTCCATTTCACCTGCCTTCTACCTACCCTCTCACCTGCAATTAACTGGTCTTTCTCTTTCTCCAAGTTTTCCATGGTGGTGTGCCACACCAATAGATTAAAGAAGGCAATCGCTATAGCGGAGGACCGTTACAAGCGACTGAGTAGGGGAAGATTATCCTATCAACTTGAGCTAATTGATATGAATGTGGTCGGAGCGGGATTGGATGGGGAAGCACCAGTGATATGGAAGAGACTCCCTGCCTACAATTGCTTACGACGAGGTTTTGCTGTAAGGAAGAACTAGCAAATATCGCTCATCGCTCATTCCATAGTTATCTATTCTGGGTTCATCTGGGACTGACTTCAACCATATATTTTCTTTCAAATGTTTCTGTAGTTCCGTGCATGTTTCTTATATCACTTTCCATCACCCTTGGAGGACAATTGTATATTTTTGTTTGATAGTTTTTGGTATACTCTATGGTATCCATGCAGACTCTATAACTCTTTTTACTTCTTTTTCCTTGTTGATAGACTTATACGCTCGTAATTTTTTTATGTTGCCGAGATGATACCACATTTCTTATTCTTCTTCCTGCGATGTGAAGTTTGAATTCTGTCCGCTTTTGATGGTACTTCAAATTCCATTCCCTCGATTTATCTGGTGAAATCCTTCTGATTTTTCTCTAACTTGTTTATTTCCATTTTTTTGATTGATAACCTTAAAACACAGCAGCTAAATCCTGTATACGTCTAACATTTCAATACATAATTTTCTCTCTCCTGTGCGGGAGGGGGGCTGGGCCATAAATGAACATCCATATCAAAGCAAGTGGTTGAGGCAGCAACAGCAGACACGACAGTTGAGGCAGCAACAGCAGACACGACAGTTGAGGCAGCAACAGCAGACACGACAGTTGAGGCAGCAACAGCAGACATGACAGTTGAGGCAGCAACAGCAGACACGACAGTTGAGGCAGCAACAGCAGACACGACAGTTAAGGTATCAGTAACAGAGACGACAGTTGAAGCAGCCGCAATAGACACAACATCTAAGAGACCAGCAACAGACACGACAGTTATGGAAGCAGCAACAGACACGACAGTTGAGGCAGTAGCAATAGACGCGCAGCTGAGACAGCCATAACATGGCACGACAGTTGAGAGACCAGCAACTGACACGACAGTTGAGGAAGCAGCAACAGACACGACAGTTGAGGCAGTAGCAACAGACGCGCAGCTGAGACAGCCATAACAGACGCGCAGCTGAGACAGCCATAACAGGCACGACAGTTGAAAGGCCAGTAACTGACACGACAGTTGAGGAAGCTGTAACAGACGCGACAGCAGAGGCAACAACAGCATACACGACAACTGGGGCAGCAACAACATACACGACAAATGAGGCAGCAGCAACAGACATTCCAGCTGAGGCAGCAACAACATACACGACAACTGAGGCAGCAACAACATACCCGACAGCTGAGGCAGCAACAACATACACGACAACTGAGGCAGCAACAACATACACGACAACTGAGGCAGCAACAACATACCCGACAGCTGAGGCAGCAACAACATACACGACAAGTGAGGCAGCAACAACATACATGACAACTGAGGCAGAAACAACATACATGACAACTGAGGCAGCAACAACATACCCGACAAGTGAGGCAGCAACAACATACCGACAAGTGAGGCAGCAACAACATACATGACAACTGTGGCAGCAATAACATACACGACAACTGAGGCAGCAACAACATACATGACAACTGAGGCAGCAACAACATACATGACAACTGAGGCAGCAACAACATACATGACAACTGAGGCAGCAACAACATACATGACAACTGAGGCAGCAACAACATACATGACAACTGAGGCAGCAACAACATACATGACAACTGAGGCAGCAACAACATACATGACAACTGAGGCAGCAACAACATACATGACAACTGAGGCAGCAACAACATACATGACAACTGAGGCAGCAACAACATACATGACAACTGTGGCAGCAACAACATACATGACAACTGAGGCAGCAACAACATACATGACAACTGAGGCAGCAACAACATACATGACAACTGAGGCAGCAACAACATACATGACAACTGAGGCAGCAACAACATACATGACAACTGAGGCAGCAACAACATACATGACAACTGAGGCAGCAACAACATACATGACAACTGAGGCAGCAACAACATACATGACAACTGAGGCAGCAACAACATACATGACAACTGAGGCAGCAACAACATACATGACAACTGAGGCAGCAACAACATACATGACAACTGAGGCAGGCAACAACATACATGACAACTGAGGCAGCAACAACATACATGACAACTGAGGCAGCAACAACATACATGACAACTGAGGCAGCAACAACATACATGACAACTGAGGCAGCAACAACATACATGACAACTGAGGGCAGCAACAACATACATGACAACTGAGGCAGCAACAACATACATGACAACTGTGGCAGCAACAACATACATGACAACTGAGGCAGCAACAACATACACGACAACTGAGGCAGCAACAACATACATGACAACTGAGGCAGCAACAACATACATGACAACTGAGGCAGCAACAACATACATGACAACTGAGGGCAGCAACAACATACATGACAACTGTGGCAGCAACAACATACATGACAACTGAGGCAGCAACAACATACACTGACAACTGAGGCAGCAACAACATACATGACAACTGAGGCAGCAACAACATACATGACAACTGTGGCAGCAACAACATACATGACAACTGAGGCAGCAACAACATACATGACAACTGAGGCAGCAACAACATACATGACAACTGAGGCAGCAACAACATACATGACAACTGAGGCAGCAACAACATACACGACAAGTGAGGCAGCAACAACATACATGACAACTGAGGCAGAAACAACATACATGACAACTGAGGCAGCAACAACATACATGACAACTGAGGCAGCAACAACATACATGACAACTGTGGCAGCAACAACATACATGACAACTGAGGCAGCAACAACATACACGACAAGTGAGGCAGCAACAACATACATGACAACTGAGGCAGAAACAACATACATGACAACTGTGGCAGCAACAACATACATGACAACTGAGCCAGCAACAACATACACGACAAGTGAGGCAGCAACAACATACATGACAACTGAGGCAGCAACAACATACATGACAAATGTGGCAGCAATAACATACATGACAGTTGAAGCAGTAACAACAGAGGCAACAGCTGAGGCATCAACAACAGAGGCGACAGCTGCGACAGACACAATAGATGCGACACAGTGACCTTGGACCACCACAGTGTTGGTGCCAGAGAGGGTAGGGAGGTAAGTGATGTAAGCCCCAGCCGTCAGGAGCCGTGACATACTTTAATAACCTAATTACGAGGGATTTATCCCCCACCACCACCGTCATGCTGGTCTGATCGTTCCTTACTCCGTCAGGAAGGGGAGGAGAGCAGCCACCACCATACACCACCAACAACACTCACACAGACCTATCCTCCTTTCTACTGGGACGGAACACTATAAACTCTCCTCTTACCATTTCTGGAGACATCCGGCACCATTTGCCTGAGTTAGGAGAAGTTCCACGTACGTTGGTCCACAGAATACTGATGAGTCGCCTTGCTGAGGTATTATTCATCACTGTATAATGTATGTAAGGAGAAGCTGATTTACAGCATACTTAAAGCATCACCTCCCATACAGCTTCTTAATGTCTCATTATGCAGGTAAGAAGTTGGTCTTCATTATGAGGACATAACTCAGCCAGAGGCGGGTGGCCGCTCTCCGGCCGTGGCCACGGTACTGGCGAGAGTGAGATACTGGCAGACGTGAGGCAGATCAAAGGTCTTTAGTGTGGTATAACCTTGTGTGTATATACTGTGTAACGTTTGGTTGTTAACTGAGTAGCTTAACGTATGAGTCCGAATGAAGATGACTGATAATGGCAAAGAAGAAATGATGAGAATGGAGGGAGAGGATGGTGAGAGAGTTGGCAGGAGAGATGTTGGAGAATAGGAAGAGACAAGAGGCTCATGTAAACCTGCATCGTTCACATGGCTTTAAATTCTTATGAAAATATGATCAATTTGTATAGTAGAGAATATAGTTCAGATCTGAACTGTAGCTACATGATGATCATTTGATAACAGACTAGTTTTGTTCATCTGCTTTGAAATATTTTTTCGATTATTGAAATTGCTCAGAACATGGAAAAGCAATCTTCCCTAAGACATAGAAGGCCGAGGTATTTGAAAACTGACAATCTTTGGTAACAGTAGCCATCGAGGATGGTTTTCAGGGATCCTAGACACAACTGTCAAAAGAGGCCAAACAAGATCCACCTCCCCCATGTTCGCATCCAACTGGCATCATCATCATGGTTTCAAGGTGATGTTTGTATGAAGGTTTTACAAGATAGTCATCATCTTCAAAATCAACAGTTATCGTTAAACCCATAAATTAAGCAGAAACACCTGCCTATCATAATCTAAGATATTTCTGCCTCTTCACGTATAATTGAAATCTGTGCTGTCTGCCTTGAAACTAAGGTCTTTGTCATTCAAAAAACTTTCATCCATAGTAATGCCCGAAACCACAGCTCCCTTTCCACATCCAGGCCCCACACAACTTTCCATATATATATATATATATATATATATATATATATATATATATATATATATATATATATATATATATATATATTTTTTTTTTTTTTTTTTTCTTTGTCGCTGTCTCCCGCGTTTGCGAGGTAGCGCAAGGAAACAGACGAAAGAAATGGCCCAACCCACCCCCATACACATGCCTTGATTCAATCCACTGACAGCACGTCAACCCCGGTATACCACATCGCTCCAATTCACTCTATTCTTTGCCCTCCTTTCACCCTCCTGCATGTTCAGGCCCCGATCACACAAAATCTTTTTCACTCCATCTTTCCACCTCCAATTTGGTCTCCCTCTTCTCCTCGTTCCCTCCACCTCCGACCCATATATTCTCTTCGTCAATCTTTCCTCACTCATTCTCTCCATGTGACCAAACCATTTCAAAACACCCTCTTCTGCTCTCTCAACCACGCTCTTTTTATTTCCACACATCTCTCTTACCCTTACGTTACTTACTCTATCAAACCACCTCACACCACACATTGTCCTCAAACATCTCATTTCCAGCACATCCATCCTCCTGCGCACAACTCTATCCATAGTCCACGCCTCGCAACCGTACAACATTGTTGGAACCACTATTCCTTCAAACATACCCATTTTTGCTTTCCGAGATAATGTTCTCGACTTCCACACATTCTTCAAGGCTCCCAGAATTTTCGCCCCCTCCCCCACCCTATGATCCACTTCCGCTTCCATGGTCCCATCCGCTGCCAGATCCACTCCCAGATATCTAAAACACTTCACTTCCTCCAGTTTTTCTCCATTCAAACTCACCTCCCAATTGAATTGACCCTCAACCCTACTGTACCTAATAACCTTGCTCTTATTCACATTTACTCTTAACTTTCTTCTTTCACACACTTTACCAAACTCAGTCACCAGCTTCTGCAGTTTCTCACATGAATCAGCCACCAGCGCTGTATCATCAGCGAACAACAACTGACTCACTTCCCAAGCTCTCTCATCCCCAACAGACTTCATACTTGCCCCTCTTTCCAAAACTCTTGCATTCACCTCCCTAACAACCCCATCTATAAACAAATTAAACAACCATGGAGACATCACACACCCCTTCCGCAAACCTACATTCACTGAGAACCAATCACTTTCCTCTCTTCCTACACGTACACATGCCTTACATCCTCGATAAAAACTTTTCACTGCTTCTAACAACTTGCCTCCCACACCATATATTCTTAATACCTTCCACAGAGCATCTCTATCAACTCTATCATATGCCTTCTCCAGATCCATAAATGCTACATACAAATCCATTTGCTTTTCTAAGTATTTCTCACAT
>NC_092286.1:19098263-19107101 GCF_036320965.1 Panulirus ornatus | reverse complement strand
ATAGCCTGACATATCTCAGGAACTATGAAATTCAGACTCGATTTGGATATGTAAGTCAATTATTGTAGTCTTGTATAGGAACAGCTTGATGTGTCTGCCTCCAGTCGGGCTCCCGGGGATATCCTGTCTCCAGTCACTGTATTTTGGTGCTCAGTTGAAGGGATTATCTTGTGCAGAAGGCTGTGAAAAACAGGAAGAAAAAGATTACTCTCACACAGTTCACAAATTCCACTTTATTGTTCACTGCAAACTCCCTGAATACATGTTCGTAACTATCCTTTATTCTCCACTGTAGCAACCACTGTTTACACCACACTCGTCTCTTTCTCTTTGCCTTCTTCCTTTTCATAGTACAGCCCAGTACAAGAGCTGAAAGAGCCTTCACACGGCGCGGCGGAGTGCCTGCTCCTCCTCGTGCCGTGCAAACAGGCAAGAGGGTGTGACGTGCACCTCAGCCCCGTGCCTCACCGCCCTGCACCACAAGTTGCATCGTGTAAACTGACCTTAATGCATGACTTAAAGACTGGCAAACCGCACTCGCTTATCAGATCGTTGTTTTTCGTGTTTAGAAATGCTTCAGCCAATCCAGTAATCTCAACGTGTTTATGGTTTATCAAGCAATGCGATGTAGCTACTTTCTTTCGAATTGAGAGAGAGAGAGAGAGAGAGAGAGAGAGAGAGAGAGAGAGAGAGAGAGAGAGAGAGAGAGAGAGAGAGAGAGAGAGAGAGAGAGAGAGAGAGAGAGAGAGAGAGAGAGGTCAAAATCAAGAAACAAAAAGTGGCCTGTATGAAAATAGAACTAACATACAGGAGTGAAGAGAAAAAGAAAAGTGTAATGAAGTATGAAGAATGGAATGACCAGTGTGAGAGTGGGCAGGTCTCGAGGTTGAAGACAAAAGATGTTCATGAAGAGAAGAATGAGGGTAGGCGACAGGGGGAACCATGAAAGACACCACCGTTGACTGGGTAAGAGGGAGATGCTGTTCCACGAACTACTACCACCATGTAGCTACCAGAGGGGAGGCTATACATTAGTGTTCAAGTGTACAATCTATGAAGCTGAAATATAACTATCTTTACTAGTGACGCACTGGGTTTGGTCCAGGAGGCCCCACGCCTTTGTCCTTTATAGCTGGTCTTTATGGCTGATTTAATGGTTAGCGTTACGATCCTTGGGCCGCGTCGTGCGGTTTTACAAGCCAGTCGTCATGTCAGATAGCCGACCATTATGCTAGGCACGGGAGCTCCCAATCGCAACCTCCAGACCATTTCGTGGAACAGCTCTCGCAGCCGGGGATGATGCAGTGCAGGTCTGGGCGGCAAGCCACGGACAGGCCTGCACCACACACGCTCTCCCCTTTACTCTCCTACTGACGGAAGCAGCTTTTAAAAGCTAATTGATTCTTTACATAACAATGTAAACATTTAGAGCAGTTCAGATAGTAGCAGAAACAAGACTTACTTCTATTTCAGAAATGTCACTCTCCTCATGGCAACACCACTACCTACTAGATCCACTGAGTTGTACTTTAGCATTTTAGGTGCTTGTTTCCATGGACGTTCATTCAAATTGTTGTATCAGGAGAGATACATTAACAATGCTCGCATCACATGTAAGTCACTTACATTGCTTTTATTGGTGTTAATGTACTTGCTGTATATTCAGTGCTGTTATTTTGTTTATATATCCCCTATCTGTTGCTTGGTGTATAGGCTTTAGTAGCTGATATGTCAACCTCCAGATGAACCCCTTCACATTTTGTTTTATGTACACACTGCCTTGCCGGCTTTCATCTTCCGCAAAGTTTTTACAACCTCCTCTCTGTTCATCAAATAATTATCCCTAACCCTCTCACTTTGCGCACCACCTCGACCAAAACACCCTATATCTACCACTCTATCATCAAACACATTCAACAAACCTTAAAAATACTCACTCCATCTCCTTCTCACATCACCACTACTTGTTATCGCCTCCCCATCAGCCCCCTTCACTGATGTTCCCATTTGTTCCCTTGTCTTAAGCACTTTATATACCTCCTTCCAAAACATCTTTTTATTCTCCCTAAAATCTAATGATGCTCTCTCACCCCAACTCTCATTTCCCCTCTTTTTCTCCTCTTGCACCTTTCTCTTGACTTTCTGCTTCTTTCTTTTATACATCTCCCCATCATTTGCATTATTTCCCTGCAAAAATCGTCCAAATGCCTCTCTTCTCTTTCACTAATAATCCTACTTCTTCATCCCACCACTCACTACCCTAAAAAATCTGCCCACCTCCCACGCTTCTCATGCCACAAGAATCTTTTGCACAAGGCATCACTGCTTCCCTAAATACATTCCATTCCTCCCCCACTCCTCTTACGTCCTTTGTTCTAACCTTTTTCCATTCAGTACTCAGTCTCTCCTGATACTTCCTCACACAAGTCTCCTTCCCAAGCTCACTTACTCTCACCACTCTTTTTACCCCAACATTCTCTCTTCTTTTCTGAAAACCTCTACAAATCTTCATCTTCGCCTCAACAAGATAATGATCAGACATCCCTCCAGTTGCGCCTCTCAGCACATTAACATCCAAAAGTTTCTCTTTCGCGCGCCTATCAGTTAACACGTAATCCAATAACGCTCTCTGGCCGTCTCTTCTACTTACATACGTATACTTATGTATATCTCGCTTTTTAAACCAGGTATTCTCAATCACCGGTCCTTTTTCAGCACATAAATCTACAAGCTCTTCACCATTTCCTTTTATAACACTGAACACCCCATGTACACAAATTATTCCCTCAACTGCCACATTACTCACCTTTGCATTCAAATCACCCATCACTAGAACCCGGTCTCGTGCATCAAATCTACTAACACACTTACTAAGCTGCTCCCAGAACACTTGTCTCTTATGATCTTTCTTCTCATGCCCAGGTGCATATGCACCAATAATCACCTATCTCTTTCCAACCACTTTCAGCTTTAGCCATATCAATCTAGAGTTTACTTTCTTACACTCTATCACATACTCCCACCACTCCTGTTTCAGGAGTAGTGCTACTCCTTCCCTTGCTCTCGTTCGCTCACTAACCCCTGAATTTACTCCCGAGACATTCCCAGACCACTCTTCCCCTTTACTCTTGAGCTTCATTTCACTCAGAGCCAAAAAATCCAGGTTCATTTCCTCAAACATACTACCTGTCTCTCCTCTTTTGTCAACTTGGTTACATCCACACACATTTAGACACCCCAATCTGAGCCTTCGAGGAGGATGAGCAGTCCCCGCGTGAATCCTTCTTCTGGTTCCCCTTTTAGAAAGTTAAAATACAAGGAGGGGAGATTTTCTGGCCCCCCGCTCCCGTCCCCTTTAGTCGCCTTCTCCAACACGCGAGGAATGCTTGGGAAGCATTCTTTCTCCCCTCTCCCCAGGGATTTATATATGTATTTATATATTTTACTATTATTTTGCTTTGTCGCTGTCTCCCGCGTTTGCGAGGTAGCGCAAGGAAATAGACGAAAGAAAGGGCCCAATCCCCCCCATACACATGTATATACATACACGTCCACACACGCAAATATACATGCCCATACATCTCAATGTACACATATATATACACACAGACACATACATATATACACATGCACATCATTCACACTGTCTGCCTTTATTCATTCCCATCGCCACCTCGCCACACATGGAATAACATCCCCCTCCCCCCTCATGTGTGCGAGGTGGCGCTAGGAAAAGACAACGAAGACCCCATTCGTTCACACACAGTCTCAAGCTGTCATGCAATAATGCCCGAAACAACAGCTCCCTTTCCATATCCAGGCCCCACAGAACTTTCCATGGTTTACCCCAGACGCTTCACATGCCCTGATTCAATCCATTGACAGCACGTCGACCCTGGTATACCACATCGGTCCAATTCACTATATTCCTTGCACGCCTTTCACCCTCCTGCATGTTAAGGGCCCGATCACTCAAAATCTTTTTCACTCCATCTTTCCACCTCCAATTTCGTCTCCCACTTCTCCTCTTTCCCTCCACATCCGACACATATATCCTCTTGGTCAATCTTTCCTCACTCATTCTCTCCATGTGCCCAAACCATTTCAAAACACCCTCTTCTGCTCTCTCAACCACGCTCTTTTTATTTCCACATATCTCTCTTACCCTTACATTACTTACTCGATCAAACCACCTCACACCACATATTGTCCTCAAACATCCCATTTCCAGCACATCCACCCTCCTGCGCACAACTCTATCCATAGCCCACGCCTCGCAACCATACAACATTGTTGGAACCACTATTCCTTAAAACATACCCATTTTTGCTTTCCGAGATAATGTTCTCGACTTCCATACATCCTTCAAGGCTCCCAGGATTTTCGCCTCCTCCTCCACCCTATGATTCACTTCCACTTCCATGGTTCCATCCGCTGCCAGATCCACTCCCAGATATCTAAAGCACTTTACTTCCTCCAGTTTTTCTCTATTCAAACTTACCTCCCAATTGACTTGACCCTCAACCCTACTGTACCTAATGACCTTGCTGTTATTCACATTTACTCTTAACTTTCTTCTCTCACACACTTTACCAAACTCAGTCACCAGCTTCTGCAGTTTCTCACATGAATCAGCCACCAGCGCTGTATCATCAGCGAACTACAACTGACTCACTTCCCAAGCTCTCTCATCCACAACAGACTTCATGCTTGCCCCTCTTTCCAAAACTCTTGCATTCACCTCCCTAACAACCCCATCCATAAACAAATTAAACAACCATGGAGACATCACACACCCCTGTCGCAAACCTACATTCACTGAGAACCAATCACTTTCCTCTCTTCCTACACGTACACATGCCTTACATCCTCGATAAAAACTTTTCACTGCTTCTAACAACTTGCCTCCCACACCATATATTCTTAAAACCTTCCACAGAGCATCTCTATCAACTCTATCATATGCCTTCTCCAGATCCATAAATGCTACATACAAATCCATTTGCTTTTCTAAGTATTTCTCACATACATTCTTCAAAGCAAACACCTGACCCACACATCCTCTACCACTTCTGAAACCACACTGCTCTTCCCCAATCTGATGCTCTGTACATGCCTTCACCATCTCAATCATTACCCTCCCATATAACTTACCAGGAATACTCAACAAACGTATACCTCTGTAATTTGATCACTCACTCTTATCACCTTTGCCTTTGTACAATGGCACTTTGCACGCATTCCGCCAATCCTCAGGCACCTCACCATGAATCATACATGCATTAAATAACCTTACCAACCAGTCAACAATACAGTCACCCCCTTTTTTAATAAATTCCACTACAATACCATCCAAACCTGCTGCCTTGCCGGCTTTCATCTTCCGCAAAGCTTTTACTACCTCTTATCTATTTACCAAATCATTTTCCCTAACCCTCTCACTTTGCAGACCACCTGGACCAAAACACCCTATATCTGCCACTCTATCATCAAACACGTTCAACAAACCTTCAAAATACTCACTCCATCTCCTCACATCACCACTACTTGTCATCACCTCCCAATATATATATATATATATATATATATATATATATATATATATATATATATATATATATATATATTTGCTTTGTCGCTGTCTCCCGCCTTTGCGAGGTAGCGCAAGGAAACAAATGAAAGAAATGGCCCAACCCACCCCCATACACATGTATATACATACGTCCAACCACGCAAATATACATACCTACACAGCTTTCCATGGTTTACCCCAGACGCTTCACATGCCCTGATTCAATCCACTGACAGCACGTCAACCCCGGTATACCACATCGATCCAATTCACTCTATTCCTTGCCCTCCTTTCACCCTCCTGCATGTTCAGGCCCCGATGACACAAAATCTTTTTCACTCCATCTTTCCACCTCCAATTTGGTCTCCCACTTCTCCTCGTTCCCTCCACCTCCGACACATATATCCTCTTGGTCAATCTTTCCTCACTCATTCTCTCTATGTGCCCAAACCATTTCAAAACACCCTCTTCTGCTCTCTCAACCACGCTCCTTTTATTTCCACACATCTCTCTTACCCTTACGTTACTCACTCGATCAAACCACCTCACACCACACATTGTCCTCAAACATCTCATTTCCAGTACATCCATCCTCCTGCGCACAACTCTATCCATAGCCCACGCCTCGCAACCATACAACATTGTTGGAACCACTATTCCTTCAAACATACCCATTTTTGCTTTCCGAGATAATGTTCTCGACTTCCACACATTCTTCAAGGCTCCCAGAATTTTCGCCCCCTCCCCCACCCTATGATCCACTTCCGCTTCCATGGTTCCATCCGCTGCCAGATCCACTCCCAAATATCTAAATCACTTTACTTCCTCCAGTTATTTAATGTATGTGTGACTCATGGTGAGGTGCCTGAGGATTGGCGGAATGCGTGCAAAGTGCCATTGTACAAAGGCAAAGGGGATAAGAGTGAGTGCTCAAATTACAGAGGTATAAGTTTGTTGAGTATTCCTGGTAAATTATATGGGAAGGTATTGATTGAGAGGGTGAAGGCATGTACAGATCATCAGATTGGGGAAGAGCAGTGTGGTTTCAGAAGTGGTAGAGGATGTGTGGATCAGGTGTTTGCTTTGAAGAATGTATGTGAGAAATACTTAGAAAAGCAAATGGATCTGTATGTAGCATTTATGGATCTGGAGAAGGCATATGATAGAGTTGATAGAGATGCTCTGTGGAAGGTATTAAGAATATATGGTGTGGGAGGCAAGTTGTTAGAAGCAGTGAAAAGTTTTTATCGAGGATGTAAGGCATGTGTACGTGTAGGAAGAGAGGAAAGTGATTGGTTCTCAGAGAATGTAGGTTTACGGCAGGGGTGTGTGATGTCTCCATGGTTGTTTAATTTGTTTATGGATGGGGTTGTTAGGGGGGTGAATGCAAGAGTTTTGGAAAGAGGGGCAAGTATGAAGTCTGTTGTGGATGAGAGAGCTTGGAAAGTGAGTCAGTTGTTGTGCGCTGATGATACAGCGCTGGTGGCTGACTCATGTGAGAAACTGTAGAAGCTGGTGACTGAGTTTGGTAAAGTGTGTGAAAGAAGAAAGTTAAGAGTAAATGTGAATAAGAGCAAGGTTATTAGGTACAGTAGGGTTGAGGGTCAAGTCAATTGGGAGGTAAGTTTGAATATATATATATACATATATATATATATATATATATATATATATATATATATATATATATATATATATATATATATATATATATATATATATATATATATATATATATATATATATATATATATATATATATATATATATATATATATATATGTATACATACCTATGGGTATGTATATTTGAGTGTGTGGACGTGTATGTATATACATGAGTTTGTGGGTGTGTTCGGCCATTTCTTTCGTCTGTTTCCTTGCGCTACCTTGCTAACGCGAGAGACAGCGACAAAGCAAAATAAATGAAAATAGATAATAATATATATATATATATATATATATATATATATATATATATATATATATATATATATATATATATATATATATATATATATTTATATATGTTCGAAAGGATCACATTTTCTGCGCGTGATCAAGATATTCCTATGAGTCTACGTGGAAAATGAAACACGATAAGTTCCCAAGTGCACTTTCGTATCATAATCACATCATCAGGGGAGGCACAAGAGTGAAATATAAAAGTCAGTTGATATGCATCGGAGAGACGAAGCTAGTACGCCATTTGCTAAACATGCGATTGTCCAAGAGAGTCAACAAGCGTCCATAAACTTATCATTTTACAAATTTTATCAACAATAAAGTTATACAATTTGTAACGACTATCACTAATATTAAGATTATAATTCTTTGAGTATTTAACAATAGAAGATTCATTGATATTTCTCGTGGTAATAGATTTAGAGCTAATAACTTAGATGGCATTACTCCAGTCAATACACTGATCGTAGTTTTTACCGTAATTAAGCAACGCATTTGATTCTTGTCTCGTTCTTATACTATATTTATGTTGCTTAAGTCTAACAGAAAGATCCTTTCCAGTCTGCCCAACATAAAATCCATCACAATTTCCACATGGCACTTTATAGATACATCCAGGAGAAATTTCTTGTGAATTCCTAATTAAGATATTCTTTATAGTATTATTGTTGCTTAAGGCAACATTTACATTAAAAGATTTAAGCAATATGGAAAGTAAAGTAAGATTATTACTAAAAGGGAGAACTAAAAGATTCTTGGTGTCAATCGGAGGTTTGGGCTTAACTCTATGAAATGATTTCTTTGCTAACTTAAGGGATTTATCAATGAAAGATCTAAGGTACACTAACTTAGATCCAATAGAATATATCTTCTCAAACTCATCATCAATTATCTCTGGACGGTAAATACGTAATGCCCTACGGAACATAGATTGAAATGATAATTCTACTGTTATTTTGAGATGAGTAATAATGGATATATGAGCATACTTTGGTAGGTTTTTTGTTTGTGCTAAACTTAAACTTGTTTCCATGGCTATTGATCATGCAATCTGAAAATGGTAACATACCATTATTTTCATTTCTTACAGTAAATTTGATGGAAGGTACTAATTTGTTAAGTAAGGGGAGAAATATTTGTAAATTTTCATTTGTTGGCCAAACACAAAGAACATCATCTACATACCTAAACCAAATTCCATTAGAAGGTATGATGTCTTTTAGTTATTTTGTTAAAAAAATTCCATATAAAGATTACTTAGTACAGGTGAAAGAGGGTTACCCATTGCCATACCAAATTTTT
>NC_092286.1:19062076-19098163 GCF_036320965.1 Panulirus ornatus | reverse complement strand
CCATGTGACTTGATTTTTTCCGGTAAACTTTGATGCAGAACCTTATCGAATCGAATGATTTTAAGAATCTACGTAAATAGATTACATCAACTGCTTTACTGTCATCAAAGATGTTGACTATATCATAACAGAAATGAGAAGATTTGTCAGATGTGAGCGATTTCGTCGAAAACCATACTGAGAATCGTTATGAAGTAGTGATCCTCTGAATGGTTTACAATTTTGTCTCGCATGATGGTTTCCATAAGTCTCTCCAACCACAAACATTAAGGTAACTGGACGAAAATTTCCTGGCAGTGAATATCAGTGTTACATCGGCAAACTTCCATTCACCTGGAACTATTCTTGTAGCAAGTAATTAATTGAAGAGGACAGCCAAGGGCTAACCTATCTCATTTTTCGCCTCTTCATTGTCCTTGGATAAAACTTATCAAGGCCTGCCATTTATGTTGACGTTATCACACACACACACACACACACACACACACACACACACACACACACACACACACACACACACACACACACACACACACACACACACACAAATATAACAGACAGCAGTAGACAAAAGCACCCAAGCCGCTCTCAACTTCGGGTCAAGATTCAGACGGATTACAGCTTCTTCAGGCTTATTGTACAAGTAAGGGGAGGCAGGAGATTCTAGAAGGGTTCTGGACGCAGTGGCTCCTAAATGTACAGTACCATTTTTCTTTGGCAAAAGGAAGAGTAACAGGAGTACTGGGAGAGAGGACACAGGGATTCAGACCCACATACTGACTGAAGATGAAAAATACAATAGACTTCGACTCTACTGGTCATTTTTATTCAAAGATCATCAACAAGTAGATAATGGGAATTGATATATTTAAGTAAATGAAGAAGTTTAAGAAATATAGAACCTATAGACAAAAACAGATTTAGAAAACATTGTTTATTACTAGTAAGCAACTCTCTAACTGACATGTTTGCCTCATGATCTTCAAAAGTCTTCCAGTTAGATTCTATGTTTAGTGGTTTCTGAGCTTGGGTTTGAACACCTACATACTTCAGTAAGTAAACAGGATAATTTTGAGATATTTGGTGATGATATTCATCATCTCTAGGCTGAACCTAAAAACAGAACTAATATGGCATTAACCCAAATCCAAGATAGGCTAAAAAATTAGAAATTGAGGCAGACAAATTATATTACCCTAACTATGCAGTTGCAACTTTATTTGTTGAGAGGAAGTTTGATGAAGGAGGTTTTATGAATTTTTGTTATGCATGGAAAATAAGATTAGGATTAAAACATAAATCATCTTGAACCATAAGGTAAGGGTTGGGGGTAGGGGTGGGAGGGGGGAGTTACTGGCATTTATGGAGAAAGAAAATTAAAAGTTATTACAACTGGAGGAAGTTATCAGGAAACTGAGGAACAAATCAACGATCATGAAAAGCGTCATCAGAGGAAGAGGAAATAAGTGAAGGATGAATATGATCAGATAACAGGACACCACCAAGTGAAGTGACTCCCGCTGAATGTACACAATGGAGAGACTGACCAGTGAATGAAAAGCGCTAAAAAAAGGATAGAAAGATCATCTATGGATAATCATCAGACAAAAACAACAACAACAACAAAACCATTTGCCAATAACACAGATATAGAGGCCAGGGAACAGGAGCAAATTATGGACCTAATGAACAGATACAGAGGATACTACTTGATGCAGTGGAAGCGACTTGAGGACTTTGATATAGAAGTACATGTATAGGAAACTATTATGTGAAGATGTAAAAGAGACTCATATGCATTGTTCGAAATAAGACAGTCAAGGAAATATATGATTTATTAGATGGAAAGTTTGAAAATGGATAGAATATTCAGGACTAAATGAATGTCGGCAAGAATGAACAGTTCAGATGGAACGAGAGACATGAAGACACGTGTTCCCTCAATCCCTCATCTTCAAATGTGATACATTATCTGCCCCCTCACCCTTGACCGTCAATAGTGTACACCTAATCTGTCCCTTCATTCCAGACACAACAGTGAAATCTATGCCTCAGCCAGGTACAGCAGGCACCACCACACCTTAATCACAACATAGGCAACTACACCCCAGGTAGACATAACAGCGGACATTGCATCTTAACCTGACACTACAGGAGACATAATGCTTTAGCTGGAAGAAGAATGATCGCGACAACATAAGAGAATAACACACACAGTGAGTGATGACCCAGACGGTAACACTGAATACCACACAACAACTAGAAACCAACGCTCACTACACAGTATATGACACTAGAGTTGACTTGTCATAATAACTTATCATCTCCACTATCTACTCTAGGTCAGCTGGCAGAGATCGTACGAGCTGCCTCATCCTCGTTGCTTGGAGATGGCGGTAAATCTTTAACCTCACCCAGAGGTGGGTATGTTTATATACATGTTTTCTGAAAGATACCTTAAGGCATTTAGAAATGTAGCTGATTAAGTGAATTGATAATCTATAACCCATACTTTTCCATACACACGTTGCTATGTCCCTTGTTCATTATTCAGTACCAATGGATAATAGACAAAGAGAAAGCAAGAGACAAAAATATACAAAGACGAAAAAGTATGTCCTATTAACGAAATCTTTAATGTAGAGCGTTGGATCATAGAGAAGGGGAACAGGAAAAATATTCTCTCAGCCACAGCTTTCAGAGTCCTCCCCTCTCACACTGCAGATCAGAATACCTTCCCTGATCCATACAAGTGGCCTCACTTATAAAACAAGACATTTCAACCATATTTCTAACTTGTTTCAAGTTTAGTCTGTTCCGGACATTGAAATAATTCAATGTTCCCTGAATCTTTGAATAATATTTTGACCTGAAAACAGATCTTTCACCTGGCCACCAGTTAACCAGAAGACCGGTCATGTGGAAAATACTTCTGAGGTTAAGTTATTGCTTTAGATTATTGCAGGATTTACTGCAGGAAAGTGAGGAGAAGTGTGGAAGGTTGTGTGTGTGTGTGTGTGTGAGAGAGAGAGAGAGAGAGAGAGAGAGAGAGAGAGAGAGAGAGAGAGAGAGAGAGAGAGAGAGAGAGAGAGAGAGAGAGAGAGAGAGAGAGAGATAACATCTTTGTGAATGAAAATCTATATACATGGAACAAGAATAGGTTAGAAAGGGATGCAAAGAGAGGAAATTGTAGATGCTTACAGCACGTGAAGAGCAGATGAAATAAGAACAATCGGATATGACAACAGAGAAGCGGCAGGAACAACACAAACTACAACACGGAAACTACAGAAAATATTCTTTATTTCCCAATCTTTCTATCCTAACATTATCACTTCTTAAGATGCCTTACTAAATTCCTCTTGGTTGTAAGTTTTCTTTTTATGTCTGTTTAAGTACCTCGTGGCTACATAACACTATACTAAACGTAATCATTACTGGTCGTCCCCTGTAGTCCTGACTATGTTTACCAATTCTCTTTCTTTCATCTTTGAAGGTGAGTCTGGCCGTCACTTGTCTTTGAATCAGTATTTCTTCCTTTTCCATCCTTTCCTCTTTGGTTGGAATATGGTATATCTCGACATCAAAAATGGACAACGATTTACGTCTAGTTATATCTTGTTTAGAATTCTTAATTTTAGCACAACTCATTTGTCTGCTAATTCCTGTAGTGTAAGAGGAGGCAGCTGAGGTGTTCCTACTGAGTAGAGAGGAGGTAGACGTAGTGTTATAGATGATGGTAAAGGTCCTGGGGTAACTAAAGTACCTGTGATGAAGGTGAGGGTGTGGGATACCTTAGATACCACTAGAGATGTTTGCAGTGTAGGTGAAGGTTAACGTGTACCACACCGGGTGTTGCTGCTGATCACTCCCACACTTCTTTCTTCCCTCACCAACAGTTTCATCAGTATAACACGCCACTACACCCCGGCCTTACTGTACAGCGTGCGTGGTTCTTCAAGCTCAGACTCCACATCACAACGAGGTACATCTCCCGCTAGTCATATTTCTATCCTTCCCAAAGACACTTCTGTTGATGAATGTAAGGTTTCAAAAGAAAGTACAGTTAACGGAGGCATTCAAGACTACCCGATCCTCATGAAATATTTGGAAATCCGTTATTGCAAGATTGCTTTTCTGCTGATGATAACCAGGTATCAATTATGGCGTTAGCACCACTGAGTGAAAAAGATGATTTAACTGTTCGTGGATCTCAACAGCTCATTTTGAAATAGTATTATGACCATAATCATGAAGTGCATTATGGTTTATTTTCTCATTCCATGGCCACAGAACCTGTCTCTCTTTAAACTTACTATCTTAGACGCACCAATGAAATAGGATTGTTCAATGTGGAGGAGAAACAGTTATTGTGATATTCTAGTGATTCTCCGGAATATAAAGTGTAAGGCTCTGTAAGCTAGATGTTACTGTATGTCTGGTGTGTTATAATTCATAAGCAAGACATGGGATCCTGTGGTGGCCACGGTGCTGAATATTGCCCACTGAAGGTCAGTCTCAGTAATGGTAGGAAGATATATACGTATAAAGAAGAAAAGAGAAAAGAATAAAAAGATATGAGAGCATCACATGACAACAACAAACCGTGATGGACACGGGAGAAAAAAGAAAGCAAACAACATTGAACACTAAGATGAATTCGGCCAAGTCTGTTAAGATAATTAAAGACCAAAAGAAAACCAATCAATGTCCAAAGGAATAATTTTCTATCATCTTTTTACCAGGGTAGTCCAAGGTAGTTTTGCTATGTTTTTTCAGGAGTCAGTGGGGTTCAATTGATATTTTGTTACTGAATACGATGACTAAACTGACTGTTATCAAATGTGTGAGGTTCTCTATGTGCTTTAGCAAATTATCTTAAGTCTTTTGGCGGCGGAAATATAAACCGGATTACTTTAAGCGTCTTTATCATTTTTCATCGCTTCATGTGTGGAGGACGAAGCAAACCAGCAGCAACTGTGCTGATCATTGCCATAACTCAGACACTTCCAGATGTAAATGTATCTTGCTCCATATGCTCTCACAGTCTCGTATTTTGATCAACTCTTGATGTGTTTGGATTACTTGCATCAGAAATAGAGAATCATAGAGCAATTCTACACCAATTGTATTTATGATTATTTTTTAGAATCTCAGGTTCTGCCACACTGTAGAAATACATTGCTCTCGTTAAGTCTTTCTCGGTCACGACTCTGATTCATAATATACTTGACATTTCATATTGTGATTGTGTATAAACATGTTGATTAAATCACTGCTTCCTCATTATGTGGCCAAAAATACATTTTTCTTAGTCATTAGAATTATTTACCTTTCTCTGTGTCTATAAAACTTGAGCCTCTCCAAATTCAGGTGGAAGTAATTTCATCATCTCACACAGCATGTTGCCATATTGACTCATTACTGATCTACTCTGTCGCTCTGAATGTTTTAGAGATAGTAGCTTACTGTTGTGTCGTCTAGAGAACAGGAATCACTATATCACGCTAAGAGACTGAACAGATTTGTATTTATGTTCATTGTCCTCTGTAATACGTTAAGCTTAAACTGCATAGCTTAAAACAGTTGATTATATACAGAATTATCAAATGTGTTTTACAAGAAGATTACAGAACAGAGTGTTTTCAGCTTCACAACATAATTCTCACAACGTAAAATGTTAGATAAACGTATGTACATTCTGTTCGTTGTTACGGCATTTCTTTCATATTATTCATATCTTTTATACGTTATCACATCATTAATTGCCAACTTAAAGTAGGTTCTGTAAATCTTCCGTTATCCCAATATTTACCGATCAAGAAAGTTTCCATCACCTCTCAAGATTTACCGAGCCATCAATATGTGTTGCCGCCAGCTAGTTACGGGAGAACACCGTCTTTATTGTGGTGCCCGGGACAGCTGAGAGGTGATTGAGGATGTGGATACCTCCACACAAAATGAGAGAAAGGAAGACCAATAACGAACTTAACAGCCAACCATTTACCGCGATTATTAGCTGCCTAAGATCCACATCTGGTGAAAAGGTCATAACAGTATCCATAGCTTGGTTATGAACAGCACTTTAAGGCAGGGGTGGAGGCAGTTGTGGGGCCAGACGGTAACAAAAGATATTATGAAGCTAATTCTGAGATATGGAACTTATCGTCCTAAACACTGTATCAGCTGGGGTTGTGTGGTTACATGTGAGGAGACCTTCACAGAATGTAGGTGGAACATTTTCCAGGCACAACAGCCTTTCATCTTAACAGTGAATCAGCATCAGCTAACTCTGGTCTTGCCACTGGATTATATGAGTCACTACCCATACAGTAATGCTTGTGTTTCCTTCCACATACTTGCATTTGATTAAATTTTCAAGAGATGCGTAAGGTTTGCTTAACAGCATCACACCTTTAAGTTTTAGCATCATCCACTACTATCTTATCAACGAAATTATTTCGCTTCCTCTTTACACCTGAACGTTGTTCATAATCTATATTTGCAACATATCTCTTCACAATTTACTCCTCAGTGTTATCCTACAACTCCCTCATAACTCACTTGATTTTCTCATGAAGACGTTATCCATCTGCCTCCCTGATGTGTCCCCCGACGACTCTCACACTCACTGTACCAGTCATGTTGATAGTACTGAGAATGATGGTCAGCTGGAGATCTGTGCGAGTAATATACTCTGTTCACAATATAAGACTGAGGCGTCATTCATCAAAGTCATTTGAAGATTAGTCGAGGACGATATGTGGTGTGAGGTGAGTTACTCGAATAAGAAATGATAAAGTGAGAGGAGTATGTATAAGAGCGCTGAGGAGGGCGTGTTGAAATGTTTTAGAAGTATAGGAAGGGTAAGCGAGGAGAGGGTGAGTAAGAGGGTATACATGTTAGAAGTGAGGTGAACAAGGGAAAGGGGGAACCAAGAAGGTGGAAAGATGGAGAGAAAGAAATTCTTTGAAGGCACGGCGTCCGAACATGCAGGAGGATGTGGGATATGCAAAAGGCATAGCAAATTGCAGTGATGTGGTGCATAGGGAACGACATGCTTGTCAGTGGGCTGAACCAGGGCATATGTGGGGTCCAGTTGTGCAAAGGGAGATAAGAAGGGCAGCTGGTGGGATATCTGATCACTGTCTAGTGGAGGCGAGGTTGAAAATTTGTAAAATTCTCAGAACAGAGGAAACAGTGTCTGAGAGAAGAAAGGAAGTGAACTTGGAAGAGAGGCTTGTGCGAAGAAATACCAGGACAGAGTTGGTGTAGCATAGCAAATGCTGAGAGTAAATGAAGCAAGAAAAGTTGGTGAGATATGGGCGGTTTTAGGAAAGTAGTGCTGGCATATGCAAAAGATGCATGTGGTATGTGAAAGGTGGGAGATGAGCAGATTAGAGATGGTATCGAATAAAGATATGAAGTTGCATGTGGAACAGAAAAGAGAAGTGTTTGGGCGGTACTTAAGAGGGAAGGAGTCTGAATGACTGGGGAATGTATAAGAGATAGCGGCATAAGCTCAAGAGGAAGGTGAAAGGGTTGAAAAGAGGCAAATGAGAGTTGGAGTGAGTAAATACCAGCAAACTTTAGGAAGAATAAGATGTTTTGCATGGAGGTTGCGAAAAACAAGAGAACGAATAGGAGTATCGTTGAAGGGGGCAAAAGTGAAGTAATAACAGGTAGTGATGAAATGAGAATGCGATGAAGTGGATATTTTGAAGGACTCTTGAATGTGTCGATGACAGAGAGGCAAAAGTAAGGTGTTTGGATTGGGATGGTGTGTGGAGTGAGAGTGAAGAGAGGTGTTGTAAGCCTTACGTAAGATGATGTATAGCAAGGCGGTTGGAGTGGATGGTATTGCAGCTGAATAACTTAAGGAAGGGGTTGACTGTATTGTTGAATGGTCGATAAAGATTTTCATAGAATGTATGGTTATAGTGAAGTGCCTGGGGTTTGGCGAAATGCATGTATGATGCCACCGCATAAAGGCAAAGGAGATAAAGGTAAGTGATCAAACTACACAGGTGTAAGTTTGTTGAGCGTACCTGGCAAGTTATATGGGAGGGTATTGATTAAGAGGTCGAAAGCATGTACAGAGCATCAGAATTAGGAGGAACAATGTGGTTTCAGAATTGGTAGAGGATGTGTGGATCAGGTGTTTGCTTTGATAAAAATTTATGTGAGAAATAGATGGATTTGGATGTGTTATTTATAGATCTGAAGAAAGTATATAAGGCTGATAGAGATGCCTCGTGGAAGGTCTTAAGATGATATGGTGTGAGAGGAAATCTGCTAAAGCAGTGAGAAATTTCATTAAGGGCGTGAGGCATATATACGAGCAGGGAGAGAGGAAAGTGAATGGTTCCAAATGAAGGTTGGTCTACGGCAGGGTTGTAATGTCACCATGGTTGTTCAATTTATTTATGCACGGGATGTTGAGAGAGGTAAATGCGACTCTGGGGGATAGGGGGTGAGTATGCATTGTGTAGGGCAGGACAGGTCCTGTGAAGTGAGACAGTTATTGTTTGCTGTTGATACAGAACTGGAAGATCCAAGTGGGAAACTATAGATATTGGCGAATGAGTTTGGGAGAGTGTATGAAAGGAGGAAATCGAGAGTAAATGTAAATAAAAGCAGATTATTAAATTTAGGATGGTCTAGGGACAGATTAGCTGGAGTGTGAATTTGAACGGAGAAAAACTGGAGAAAGTAAAGTATTTTAGACATCATGGGAGAGAAGACATGGCAGAGAATGGAACCATGGAAGTGGAATGAAGTCATACGGGTAGGTAAGGGAGCGAAGGTTCAGGGAGCATTAAAAGATGGGTATTTGTGAAAGTAGAGTAGATCTACCATATCATATGGATGCGAAGTATGGGCTATGATGTTGTTCGTAGGAGGGTGGAGTTGTTCGTAATGGAATGCTTAAGAACATTATGTGGTGTGCGGTGGTTTGATTGAGTGAGTAATGAAAGGGAAAGAGAGAGGTGTGGTACTAAAAAGAGTGTGGTTGAGAGGGCTGAGAAGGATGTGCTGAAATGCTCTTGACATATGGAGAGAATGAGTGAGGACTTTTAACAATGAGATTATAAATGTGTCAGAAGTGGAGGGGAAAAGAAGGAGGGGAGACCAGACTGGATATGGAAGGATGGTATGAAAAGGGTTTTCAGTAATCAGGGCCTGAAGACGTAAGAGGGTGAAAGGTGTGCACGGGATAAAGTGAATTAGAACGATGTGACATTCAAGGGCAGACGTGCTGTCAACGGAATGAACCAAGGCATGTGAAGCGTCTGTGGTAAACCATTGAAAAGTCTGAGAATAGGGAGCTGTGGTATCGGTGCATTGCACATGATCGCTAGAGAATGAATGTGGCTAAGTGAGGCCTTCCTTCCTCTGTTCCTGGTGCTACTTCGCTAACTCGGGAAAATATGATCAAGTATACAACAAAGAATTATGGGGTAAACCATGGAAAGGTCTGTGGGGCCTGGATGTGGAAAGGGGGCTGTGGTCTCGGTACATTACGCATGACAGCTAGAGAGTGAGTGTGAACAAATGTGGCCTTTTTTGTCTTTCTGGAGCTACCTCGCTGGAAGGGGGAGGGGGAGGGATGCTACTTCATGTGTGGCGAGCTGGCGACAGAGATGGATGAGGGCAGCAAGTATGAATATATACATGTGCATATATGTATACGTCTCTGTATATACATATGTGTGTATACGTTGAAATATATATATATATATATATATATATATATATATATATATATATATATATATATATATATATATATATATATATATATATATATATATGTATGTGTGTATATGTGCGTCTATGGGCGTTTATGTATATACATGTGCATGTATATACACATGTAATGGTCAGTAATGCTCTCTCTCTCTCTCTCTCTCTCTCTCTCTCTCTCTCTCTCTCTCTCTCTCTCTCTCTCTCTCTCTCTCTCTCTCTCTCTCTCTCTCTCTCTCTCTCTCTCTATCTATCTATCTATCTACCTCTACCTCTTCACTTATTTGGCTGAATTTGTGTGTGTGTGTGTGTGTGTGTGTGTGTGTGTGTGTGTATGTGCGCGCGCGTTTGTGTGTGTATGTGTGTTTGAGTGTGTGTGTGTGTGTGTGTGTGTGTGTGTAGACTTATATAGGAGCAGGTGTGGCCATGTTGTGTCACTGCCTGGGATAAAGGCGGCGGGACAGCCACACCAAACACCAGCCCCTGCCACCTGACCAGTGCCATTCAACACCACACTCTTCCCTGCCCACACCACAACCCACCATAACACACCATAATTTGCCACATCCTCCCATAACCCACCATAAGGCACCGTATCCCACCACAGCTCAACACAACCCACCACAACGCACCACACACTAGTCCATGAATCCAAAAAACAACTTTTACTTTACCACACAAAGTCTCATGAATTCCCCTGAGTCACGGAGAACTGCAGCGCTGGTGTGGCTGTCGGTCGGTTATGTACTGGCGGCTGTCGACTGCTGGAGTCCTGGACGTAAGATTTCTTTTCCCTCAGCTGGAGATCGGGTATTGTTCGACCAGTAATCAGTAATTCCCTGACTGTAGGGAGACTATTCTATGACTTGTAGTTTGAAATCCGCCCATAGAGGATGTCAACAAGTGGATGTGAAGAGAGGAGAGCTTCATGACAAGAAGTCAAGCGGTCAGAAATCGTTACATAGTTGTAAGACCTGAGGAGGATGTACAGGAAACACATCCTGGCTATAGGCAGGTTACATCTACAGGTACCACCTGAGGGCATCTGTCAAGCAGGGCATGTGTGCTTCTTGCACAGGAGGTGCACCTCTGTCTTACCTATGAACCAGGTTAAGTGAGGTCCAGGTGACCCAGCCACAAGGGGCATTACTCTTCCCCCTCCCCCACTACACACACACACACACACACACACACACACACACACACACACACACACACACACACACACACACACACACACACACACACACACACACACACACACTTTGTAACCTTACGTTGTCAACTTGCAGTTCCTGAGCGGGACATGAAAACCCTGGTTTCCTCAGAATTTTGCATGTCAACACGGAGCAGCAACAGCAGCAGTAATGGTCCAGCCAGTGTAACACACTACCGCAAAATGCTGTTGTTGACAAAGTGAAGCCAATAACATTCAGCATTACCCACCACTGATAAATCTCCCAAAACCATCATCGTTTAGTCCTTTTTCCCATACAGTATGACGATGAATATACTTGTAAAACCAGTTAAGACGCTATGTTTACCAATTGATGCGCATCGGTGACAGAACAACGCAAGAAGATATACCTGATGAGCCTTAGGGTCAACAAACCAAATGGAACATTATGAATCCGTGTACTTACCTTCTGCCAGTGTATATGGTTAAGGGTATGAAGAAATCGCTTGGAACATGAGGGGAGACACTGGAGGAAGTTGTAGAAATCAGAGAGTGCAAGGAGAGGGACGAGAGGGGAAGACTGAGTGGGAGGCCGGTGACTGGCAGACTCCCACTAGTCTTCCTGGCGTCTGATGAGAATGAGAATCTGTTGACGAGTAAGGAAGTCAGCAGAGAAGTGAAGGGAATTAGCAGAGAAGTGAAGAAGGTACCAGGGAAATGGGGAGTTGCAGCCAATATTAGTAGCAACTGAGGAAACGAGAATTTAGACATGAATAGTTTGTGTGTGAGAAGGAAAATCTCAGCGTGTGGGAGGGAGTCTCAGGACGTGAGAGGTAGAGTCACAGGGAGTAGAAGGGAAAGTCTCAGAGTGTGGGAGAGTAAGTCTCAGGGTGTAGGAGGATAATCATAGGATATGGAAAGATAAGACTCAAGATGTAGGAGCGAGAGTCATAGGAAGTATGAGGGAGAGTCTCAGGTTGTGGCCACCTCGAAATGGAGACAAATTTATAGTCACACAAATCTGCAGGCAGCACCATCGAATGCAACGAACACGGGTCGCAGGTCCATTCGTAAATATGGGGAAAATTGGTGAAGTGTCCCCGTAAGTCTGAGGCAAGAGGTTTTGTCAGTAGTCTGTTACCCTGAGCGACAACGGAAGCCTTCCTTGCATACGGAAAGAAAATGAGAAAAATGTTCTTGTGCAGATAGTTAGTTAGATAACCCAGAGGACGGAATCAACTATTGTGAGTAGTCAATTGAGTAAGGTCAGTTACCCACAGAAGAGAAAAGGCATTGGTTTATCTTTCCTTGCATGAATATGTAGTTGAGACTAGAGTACAAAAGGATAGGACAAAGGTCTCTCTCTCTCTCTCTCTCTCTCTCTCTCTCTCTCTCTCTCTCTCTCTCTCTCTCTCTCTCTCTCTCTCTCTCTCTCTCTCTCTCTCTCTCTCTCAGTAAGGACACAAAATGACATAATTTTCAATCTTGCGACATAAACTTGCCCACAAGACCATAGCCATAATCAAGAAAGACGTCGACCATCCCGAGAGTCACAGACTTTCCTCAGGGTCACCTCATCCCGTATTGGTCAGACTCGAGTCATTCATTTGCCTCAGAAGTAAGGAATGGATGCTTCGCTTTCTGCTTCAGAAGTGTGCCTTAGATGTTTCACTTTCTGCTTCAGAAATAAAGAATTGTTTCATCCCTTATCTGCTTCAGTGGCATACAAAATGATTACATTTCGCTAATCTGCTTCAGAAACAAAAATATGATATATGCTTCATTAATCTGCTTCGAAAGTGAGGTGTGGATGTTTAATTAATCTGAATTACTTTTCTAATAGTTTTGGCAGAGGATAACTAGACGTCTTCATGTTGTGACCATATGTATGGGCTGCTTTTCTACAAGTTGGTGATAATCATTAATGGTATTTGCTTATGAGTAAGATGAAAAAGTTAGAAGATTTAGCTAATGATGTGAGGAGTTGAGGGAGTGTGGGCATAGAATATTACGTGATGAAGGAAAGAGTGATGCTGTTTGTGACAGTTGTATTTTACTATATTGTTTCATATAAATAGCAAATGTAATGTATTTTGAGTATAGATATGAAAGCTCACAGATTCTTATATAATTCTAAAGACGAGTGTGTTGTACCACATGACGGTACAACATATGTGCAACGTCTTACGTTGATGTGGAAGACTGGTCCTTCGTTGAGTAAAGGTTTGCAATTGGGGAGCCAGGGAGTGTGTAGGTTGAGAGTGTACGCTGAGGATGTGAAACGTGGGCAAACTTGAATCACATTGTGAGAACATATCGTGAGCGGGAGCGCTGCGGCTGAGAGTGTGGGAGGTGAGGTTGGGTCAGTGCAAACCTCACCTTTAACGCTAATCAAATCCAGTCCGAACTTTCATCCTCACTTTGCACATGTAGGTGACTATTTTGTGCACTATATATTCCCTCTTCTTCAACTTTAATTTCGCTGTATACTCAAGTCAGAATGATCACCTCAGGATTTTCATAATCTCTCCACTTCCTATGTCTTGCTATCAGTTACTCGTTTTCTTCCACGAGGAACAAAGGGAACCAAACCATTGGAATTCAAAGCCTTCAGATAAACAAAGGATAATTCGACTGCTCAGTGTTCAGAGGATGGAGTGTGTGAGTGGCCAGAGGATGTGTTAAGGTCGTTGATGACTGGTACCATTACCTCTGCTGGGAGAAGATAAGGACAAAGTAAACATTTCCTCACACTCAGGGACATTCAGCAGAGGTTGGAGCTCGCATTTACAGACAAGATCGGAAGAAAAAAATAAGTTTTTACATGGTAGTCAAGTTTTCGCTCAGAGGTCGAGGCGTATTGTAACTAGGAAAAGAATGGACCGAAGAGGGCAGTCAGGCGCTACTAGGCAGTGTTATCTTGCTCTTCATTGCACCACCTTCCTCCTATACCGTCATCAAGGGTATAGATAATGTACACTATAACAGACATCTATCCTACTACATTTTAATGACGGCATCACCCATGTTCCTGGTCCGATTTCTGTGCCTTGGTTACGAGCTCGTAGAATTTTTCTCTCTCTCTCTCTCTCTCTCTCTCTCTCTCTCTCTCTCTCTCTCTCTCTCTCTCTCTCTCTCTCTCTCTCTCTGGTAGGATGTAGGCAGTCACCGAGCAGGGAGGTATATCATCAGTACTAACTGTCTAGGTAAGGGAAGGGTTAGTGACGGCCGCGCAGTAAGCCAGCCCTTCATTGTCAATTTAGTGTCACTCCTTTTGGCCAGGCAGTTGTATTATCATTTTGCCCCACCCACATGAGGGCAGCTGGCTTTTGTTCCATAAACGTACAATATGTACTCATCAGTAGCATTTGACAACACGTAATTCATATGAATTTTTCTTTGTAAGTATATTTTTCTGCTTTGAGCTGTACGCGGTAATCCAACTTCTTAGTAAAATCTCGATTCCTCATACTCTCTCTCTCTCTCTCTCTCTCTCTCTCTCTCTCTCTCTCTCTCTCTCTCTCTCTCTCTCTCTCTCTCTCTCTCTCTCTCTCTCTCTCTCTCCCTGGTAACC
This sequence comes from Panulirus ornatus, assembly GCF_036320965.1. NCBI lineage: Eukaryota > Metazoa > Arthropoda > Malacostraca > Decapoda > Palinuridae > Panulirus > Panulirus ornatus. The sequence continues at coordinate 19,083,665 of NC_092286.1, read as the reverse complement.
ATACTTTCTATAATACCAAGATAAGAGTATCAACACAGTATTTTCTTTCCCTCACGGATCTCAGTCTCGTCCTGGATATATTCGCTGTGTGATGACGTCAGACAGACTGCTGGCTGGAGCTACCATCAGGTAGGTGGGTATCTGACCTCGGTTGGGTTGACTTAGAGCTGACTTGGACCTAGACGAGAGCATGACTTGGCAATACCTCTGATCTAGGGCTGCTTGACCTGAGTTTTCATATCTGGTTTCATGCTGGATTACTTTGTGATTGCTGTATTACCTGATGGCATGATAACTTGCCTAATATAATTCCTTCTGTTTCGCTAATTGAATGTTTGCTAAAGTTCCGGATTGGTCATGTGTTTGGTAGTCTCTTTGTTGGATAACGCAATTTCTTGCTTCGTTACTTCATTTTTGTTGAATCGTTTGAATATTTTGACGAATATTTCAATAATCTTATGCTTCATTGCAGAACTGATTAATTGAGTTGGTTTGATTATTTGATTGAACATTGGATTAATGAAGCTTTTGTTGTTTGTCTCTGGTTAATTACTCAACTCATTAAGAGTTTGTTTCTTTCCTTTTTTACTTTTTGTATGTTTTTATTTGTATGCAGTTATTCAGCTAGTAATATGGTGAAAATGTTTGTACGGTGTCCATCATTTTCTCCGGCGATAAAGATAATTTCATCGTGTAACAGCCGTCAGTAGTCAAGGTTTTAATGCAAGGTGGTGGTACTGCCGATGGAAGCAACAAATAAGCAAATAGACTTCAGCCAGAGAGTCTCAGGGTGTGTGAGGGGAAACTCTCCGGGTATGGGAGGGAGAGTCTGATAGTGTGCGAGGGAGAGTCTCATGATGTAGGAGAGAGAGTCTGATAGTGTGCAAGGAGAGTCTCATGATGTAGGAGGGAGAGTCTAAGAGTGTGAGGAGTCTCATGATTAGGAGAGAGAGTGTAATAGTGTGCGAGGGAAAGTCTGATGATGTAGGAGGGAGAGTCTCATGATGTAGGAGGGAGAGTCTAATAGTGTGCGAGGGAGAGTCTTAGGATGTGGATGGGAGAGTCTTAGGATGTGAGAGGGATAGCGTTTCAAGGCATGGGAGGGAGAATCTCAGGGTATGGGAGGGAAAGTCTCAGGGTGTGGGAGAGATAATCTTGGGGTGTGGGAGGGAGAGTTTGAGGTTATGAGAGATAGAGTCTCAAGTTATGGGGGGAGATTCTCACGTTATGGGGGTGAGAGTGCCAAGTTATGGGAGGGATAGTGTCAGCTTATGGGAGGGAGAGTGTCAGGTTATAGGGGGAGGGTGTCAGGTTATGGGGGGAGGGTGTTAGGTTATGGGAGGGAGACTCTCAGGCTATGAGAGGGAGAGTCTCTGGTTATTGGAGAGAGTTTCAGGTTATGGAAGGGCGAGTCTCATGTTTTGGGAGGGAGCGTCTTAGGTTATGAGAGGCAGAATCTCAGATTATGGGAGGTAGTGTCAGGTTACGGGAGGGAAAGTGTCAGGTTATGAGAGGGAGAGTGTCAGGTTATGGGGAGGAGAGTGTCAGATTATGGGAGGGAGAGTCTGAAGTAATGGGAGAAGCGTCTCAGGTTATGGGAGAAAGATTCTCAGGTTATGTGAGGGAAAGTCTGAGGATATGGGAAGAGAGTCTGAGCTTATGGGAGGAAGAGTCTCCGCCACACAGACCTGCGGACCATCGTTCGCCACAGACACAGGTCGCCGCTTCATTGGTAAATTTTGGAGTAAAATTGATGAAGTTTCCCCGTGAATTTGAGGCAAGTATATCCCACCAGCAGTCGTCTGCTGTCCTGAGCGACGACAGAAGCCTTCCTGGCGTCCGAGAGGGAAGTGATGAAGATATCTTTCATTTACAGATATTTTTTGATGAATAACATTGACTACAGATCCTGCCACTTTGTGTAGTATGGGACAAGTGAGACTCCACTTAATCGTTCGACGAAGTGAATGACTTAGAAGAGATGGGAGTTTAGTTTGCCACAGAAGGCGAGGTCAGAGACGGCTCTCTCTCTCTCTCTCTCTCTCTCTCTCTCTCTCTCTCTCTCTCTCTCTCTCTCTCTCTCTCTCTCTCTCTCTCTCTCTCTCTCTCTCTCTCTCTCTCTCTCTCTCTCTCTCTCTCTCTCTCTCTCTCTCTCTCTCTCTCTTCTCAGAAATTCCAATCTTGCTGCATGATTTATCAACAAAACCAGAGCCATAATCATGAGGCATTTCCTCCATCCCGAGAGTCATGGACTTTCCTTGGTGTCACCTTGTCCCTTATTGATCAGACTCAAGTCACTCAACGGCATCAGAAAAAAGGAATGGACGTTTCATTTTCAGCTTCAGAAGTAGGGAAAGGCTATTTCACTTTATGCTTCAGAAGTAAGGAATGGATGCTTCACTTTCAGTTTCAAGTAAGGAGTGGATAATTCACTTACTGCTTCTGGAGCAAAAAATGGATGTTTCATTTTCTGCTTCAGAAATAAGGAATAGCTTCTTCGCTTTTTGCTTCAGAAGTAAAGAATGAATGTTTCACTTTCTGCCTCAGTGGTAAAGATTGGATACTTCACTTTCTGCCTCAGTAGTAAGAAATGGATACATCATTTCCTGGCTCATTTGTAAAGAATGGATGCATCCGTGTTTGCTTCAGAGGCATGGGGACAATTGATGCTTTACTTATCTTTCTTGGACATAAAACATTATGTGCTTTATTGATTTGTTTGAAGAATTAGTTATGGATGTTTTATAAACCACTTTCCTAATGTTTTCAGAAGTCAATTACTATCTCCATGTTGTAAATAAAATTTTTTTTTCTACTTATCGACGATGATGATTACTATAGTTATCAAATGGGTAGAGGGGTAAAAATCAGAGCAGTTTTCATTGGTCATACTTCCTTTAATCTTTGATTTTTCTGCATATACCTAGACCATACTGAACTGTCCTTACGCTTGTCTGATTTTATAATACTGCTTAGGCAGGTTTCACGAAACTGTGATCATTCAACTCATCCTGCTTATGTTTGGATAAATACTGATAAACTCAAAAGAAGTAACACATGGACTCCATATGTTTCTACCGTTAGACCCTACGCAGTGACATTGCTACCGTCAGCCTCAACATTAATTCTGTGTGGGCTGCTACCATCTGCCTGAACACAGTGACTGCGAGTGTTGATACCATCATCCTCAACACACTGACAGTGGGTGTTGCTATACGTCAGACTCAGCAAAAGGACTATGAGCGTTGCTATCGTCAGGGTCAACACAAGGACTGCGAGTATTGCTACCGTCAGACTCAGCACAAGGACTGTGAATTAAGCTACTGTCAGACTCACCATAACAAGACAAGGACTGTGAGTGTAGATAACGTTAACTTAACGTAAGGACTGTGAGTGTTACTACCCTCACACACACTACAAGGAATGTGACTGCTGATACGTCACACTCAGTACAAGACTGCGAGTGTTCTTACCTTCATACACAACACAGGAACTGTGTTGGTGTTACCGTTACCCTGAATAAAAAGATTGTGCGTGCAGTTACCGTCACACTCAATACAAGAAATGTAAGTGTTCTTACCGTCACACTTGATCAATACAAGGACTACGAGTGTTCTTACCATCACGCTCAATACAAGGACTGTAAGTGCTTTTACCTTCACACTCAGTACAAGGGTTGTGGGTACTGTTACCGTTACACTCATGACAAAGACGTCGTTTCTATAAGACTCAACTCAAGCTCTGGGTGTATTGTTACCGTCATGTTAGTGTTGTTACCGTAACGCTCAATATCAGGACTGTGATAGCTGTTCTGTAACCTCCTGCAGAGATGGATGTTCGGGATGATATATACTCGGCGACCTATTCTTCCTGAGTTACTCGGAGTTCTCCCCTTCATCTCTGAGACACAGCTTCTTCCTTGTCATCTATATCGTACCTTCAGATACTGATGATAAAGCAGGTTCCCCGGGTGACTGAGGCAGCTTCATTCCAAGAGACTCGAAGGCCATTTACCGAGGACTCCCAGACAACGTGAGATTAAGACAGTCTCTCCAACAGAGACTCTAAGTCTTCCTCCTGTTAGAAGACCGAGAAAAGCTGTTCCAGGGAGACTCCTACAATCCACTGTAAGACAAAGAATTCCATTCCTTTGAGTGACTCATGATCCTTTACAGATGATATTACTTGCCCTTATAATCTGAGGCAGTTCATGGAATATTTCATGATAGTTTCTGAGATAATCTGGAACAGTTTCTACGATACTATCTTTGTGTTCGTTCCTAAGATACTTCAAGAGAATCTCTAAAATACCAAAGGATAGTTTCCAAGATGTTTTAAGACTCTCTGAGATAATCTGAAACAGTTTCTGAGGTACTTTAAGACGGTTTTTTGATAGTCTAGGATAGTTCTTGAGATATTGTAGGACACTTTCTAGAATACTTCACGACTGTTACTGAGTTTTAGAACTTTCTTGAAAGCCTCTGCTGAACAGATGATGATAATATGGCGTTGTGGTGGAAGGTTCTGTGAAATTTCAAGTGGAGGAGCTGGACCCTGGGAACCGTTAAGCTTAGATGCAGAGGGAAAACTAAGAAAGAGGGAGGAGTTGCTCAGTAAAGATGACATACAGCGAGGGAGTTTCGTGATGTGCTGTGACGAACATTCAACACGCTAGGATCTGTAATGTATAAAAGATTAGGATCAAGTATAGCAGTATGTGAAAGGAGGAACAGAGAAACCTTGAAGCGATTATTATGAACAAACCAGGAGGAAATCCAAATCTTTTCCGCAATTTCTTCGGGAGTAAATTGTCAGTTAAAGTGATGCTAGTCAGGCGAAGGGATTCAGAGAAAAGAGTCGAAAAGGATAATGTGAGGATAATGTGAGGAAGAGAATCACAAGTTCAAAATATTTGCACAGTGCGAGACACTGTAAACCCACCATTAGTGAGATGGAAAGCGGAGGAAGTCTTGGAAATTACCAGCAAAGTCATAAAGAGAACAATAAAGCGTCTTAAACTACAGCACAATGTTTGTTGTGCTGATGAAATTCCTCCATATACCCGGAAGAAGTGAGAAGATACACTTGAGAAAACTTTGAAACATCACTCGAGATGTTGCTGGAGAAAGGTGAAGTGCCGAGGGAGTGGGAGGGCAAACCTCATGCCAGTTGATAGAGAAGGTGACCGGGAGGATACACTCAGTGAACTACATATGTAACCTGAGTCCCTAACGAGTATGGTATGTGAACCACTGGAAAAGATATTCAGAAACCAAATGGAGAACATCTTGCATAGGATAAAGTACCTAAGAGAAAAAGTGATTCTAGGGAAAGGAGGTTAAGTGTAACAAACCTTTTAGACTTCTACGAGAGTAAGTTCCGAGTTAGATACATGGGATGGCTTGGTGGTTTGTCCGTATTTGGAATGCCAGAAAGTGTTTGAAATTATACACGCACAATGTTGGTGAAGTAATAGGATACTTCAGCAAATATTAAAAGATATTTCTTTGATGGACAGAAGATTATCTTAGTGGAGGGGACAAAGGACTCGGGTCAGAGGAGCATTTTCTGATTGAGTTGAGGTCACCAGTGACTTGCTGCAGGGGTCTAATGTGTAACCATTGTACTTATTGATTTATGTGAATTACTTTTTACAAGGATTGGAATCCTACTTCAATATGCTTCCGGATAATGCTAAGATCATGAAGAAGTGCAAAGTGAGAAGGATTACATATGTTTGCAAGGGGACTTAGAAAAATTCCAAATTAATCTGATACATGGTAGATGAAATTCGACCCGGATGAGTAGAGTCAATAATGAGGATGGGATACAGTGATAGATGTCCTTGTTATGGATATCATCGAACAGGATATTATCTTCAGGACAATGTGTAGAGGAAAGACTTGGGAGTCAACATTATACCAACCTTATCACCAGAGTTCCACCTTTGGAGAAAATCAAATTGAGAAAAACTGTCTGGTGGCAAGTATCATATTTACATTCACGTACATGGAGGAGGAAATATTGAGCAAGCTCCTCACATCCTACATTAGGCCACAACTAGAATAAGCTTCTCAGGTTTGATCGCCGGTCTTAAAGAAATACATTGTTCTAACAGAGGAGGTCCAAAGGATGACAACGAAGACTGTACTATGATTTAGTGAAGTGAATTACAGGAAAAGGTTAGAGGCCTTAGATCTGTCCACCATGGAGGAGAAAAGAGTAAGGGGTGACCTGATGAAACCATAAAGTTTTCAAACCAGATTGATGACGTAGGCAGAGCAAAAATAGAGCGACCAGAAGCCACAACATGATATTAGCATGAAAGAAGGAAGAAGCTTGTTAGAAAGTATGTAAAGAAGTACTTTCATATTATAAAAGTACTGAATGACTCAATGAATTGAGTTGAGTTATACTGCACACAGGGAAGTGGAGAACGTTCTGTCAATAAGGCCCTACGAGCGCATAACTCCCTACCGGAGCAGTGCAATTATACACACACACACACACACACACACACACACACACACACACACACACACACACACACACACATCAACCTTGAGATGCACTTTATGGTCGCACATGTTCAGGGAAGCTCCCGGCGGGAGTTACTCGAAATTATGAAGAAAGATTTTGCTGGTCTGTTAGGTCGACTGATTATTCGGAATATCATCAGTCTCAACTGTCGTCCAACCAGAAGGAAGTTGCACCAGTTACCTGCTCCCAGCAGCAGCAACATTGTGGGATAACAGATGTGAGCTTGACTGAGTAGATCATGTTACTCTAGCCAGATTCATCTCGAGAGAACAGGAGAGTCTTATTACAGTATAATGCTAAGCTTTATGCCTTATGAGGACCCAGCCTACTATACCCAGAGTGTTGCTACACACTCCAGGGAGTGAGTAGCTGTAGAGAAGAACTGTAATGCATTCTTCTGTTGTCTTACGGTAATCAAGTTATTTTCATGGTGTGAACCGCAGCAAGAAGCCATGTTAAGGAATGCCAGTCCCCCGTCCAACTGGATACATCCAGAAGACATTTTTAAGCCACATTGCCTCATTCTATCCACTTATTTTTTAGTTATCTTTAGCTGTACTTTTTTCAACTAGTGTGGATCAACAACATGCAGTTTCTCAGTTCGTTCAACACACATCCTCTCTTTATGTCCAGTATGTTAAAGTGAATATGGTCGTCCATGTTTATCATTTAGCACAAGAACTGAGGCTAAGTTTCATTTTCATACCGCCACCGTCACACCGGAATTCTTGCAATAAACAGGAAAAATTCATTCTTTGGCATCCTCACCTGACACACCGTATCTGTCTACCTCCCTTGTGGTCTGCTTCATGATAACCTACAGCAAACTGCCATTTACCTTCACCCACCTATTATCTGCAGCGCCTCCTGCATGAACATGTCAGCTTAAGACGTTTTCCTCCACGTGGATTATCATTATCATCATTTATCAACACCATATATTTTCCTCTCACCTTTATTGTTTACTCTTTCTTTTCTAATTCCAGTTATACCGCGGAGGTTATCCATCACAAATGATGTTATTTTTTCCTTCCATACATCATCCAAACCAAGAGAGAAAATGCATCGTCATTCATTGCTCTGTTTCTAATACGATAGTTGGTTCTCTACAAACTCATGATTTAGCAGCAAATATTGCAACATTCCCAGTACTCTCTTCTGTTCCAGGTCAAGGCCTCTGGGGGAAAATGTCTTTTTGAGTATTTGTAGTTTTAAGATAAACGGCGCAGTCAGGCGGCCCCTCGTGACTCACTGTAGCCAGAGCTGTTTAGTCAGCCTCCAGGGAGTTACAACCTGCATGAGAGTTACGGCAGTGCAACATGTCCATGTTGAGTTACAGCAGGACATTAAAATAACCTGAATTGCGACCTGGAACAAGGATTTGATGACCGTTTCTTCGAGTTCTGGCGCCAACTTTATGTTGCTACCCTCAACACATTCCTTTTCCTTCACACCTTCGCAAACAGCCATGCTTCTCTGCACCTGCGAAAAAAGCTCTACTATGATCTGCTACACCTCTCAACACCTACTCAACACTTCTGCGATCCACAACACCTCTCAACACCTACCCAACACTCCTGTGATCCACTACACCTCACAGCACCTACCCAACACTTCTGCGATCCACTACACCACCCAGCACCTACCCAACACTCCTGTGATCCACTACACCTCTCAACACCTACCCAACACTCCTGTGATCCACTACACCTCACAGCACCTACCCAACACTCCTGTGATCCACTACACCTCCCAACACCTACCCAACACTCCTATGATCCACTACACCTCCCAGCACCTACCCAACACTCCTGTGATCCACTACACCTCCCAGCACCTACCCAACACTCCTGTGATCCACTACACCTCCCAGCACCTACCCAACACTCCTGTGATCCACTACACCTCCCAGCACCTACCCAACACTCCTGTGATCCACTACACCTCACAGCACCTACCCAACACTCCTGTGATCCACTACACCTCACAGCACCTACCCAACACTCCTGTGATCCACTACACCTCTCAACACCTACCCAACAATCCTGTGATCCACTACACCTTCCAGCACCTACCCAACACTCCTGTGATCCACTACACCTCCCAGCACCTACCCAACACTCCTGTGATCCACTACACCTCCCAGCACCTACCCAACACTCCTGTGATCCACTACACCTCCCTAACACACTAATGATCCCCTGCACCTTCCATAAAAACCCGTGATCTCCAAAATACCCAACATTTTCCAAGAAAACCTAAGCTTCCAAACACCATTTGAACATAACACGATCACTAACACCTCCCACACACACCCAGGATCTTGTACACTTCCCCACATTTTTCCAGCACGCCTATGCTCACCATCATCTTAACACACACATGTTCCCAACGCTACCCCAACACCTCCCCAACACATCTATGCTTCCTATATTCCCCTACACCTGCATAACGCACTTATGATTACCTACACCAGCTCAAAACATCTATGATCCCCTACTCTGTTCAAAACAGTTATGACCTTCTACACTCCCTAACACATCTGCGTTCTCCTGCACTTACCCAGCACATCTATGATTCCCTACAGCTACCCAACACACCGACGTTTCCTTACACCTACCCATCATACCTACGGTCCCTACACCTATGCAAGACACGTATAATCTCTTGCACCTACCCAACACCCCTATGATCGCCTTCATCTTACCTATGATCCCCTGCGCTACCCAACACACCTATGATCACTTAACTTGCCTTACACACCTCTGATTTCTTACACCTCGCGAACACATCTATGATCACTTAATTTGCTTTACACACCTATAATTTCTTACACCTCGCCATCACACCAATGATCCACGACACCTACCCACACATCTCTGATCTACACCTACCCAACACACCTATGATCCCCTACAACTCTCCAACACACCTATGATCCTCTGCTCCTCTTCAACACACCTGTGATTCCCTACACCTACCCATCATGCCTGTAATTTTTTGCCCTTACCCATCATACCTATGATCACCTACACCTGCTCATCTTACCTATGATTCCCTACACCTACCCATAATACCTATGATCCCATTTACCTACCCATGTTACGCATGATTTCCTTCATGTACCCATCATGTTTGTGATCTGTGCTTACCATTGATATTTACGATACCCTTCACCTATCCATCTAACCTCTGATCACTTACACCTACCCATCACGACTATGATTCACTACACCTACCCATTTTCCCTATGATCTACACTTACCCATCACTACTATGATCCACTACACCTACCCATCTTCCCTATGATCCTCCATACCTACCCATCATATCTATGATACTCTACTCCTCCCAACACCTCTCAACACACCTGGGGTTCCCATGCCCTCCAAATACATCAGTGGATCTCCAAACATTTTCCTAAGACACCACTACATCCCAATCTTGTTTATGATCTCCATCACATCCCCAAGACACAAGTGATCCTATACAGGACCAAAACAGCTTCCCAACGAATATATGATCTCCTACACCTCTCAAAACCTCCCGACACACCCAGAATTCTCATTTCTCTCAAATTTACCTCCGCAACAAATGTGTGATATCCTACGTTTCCCAGATACCTCCATGTTTTCCTGACGATCATCATATATATCTCATTACACTGTTCCTCAGTACACATAAAATTCCTGACAGCTTCTCAACGCATCCCAGTCTCATCCATACTTCACCAACACAACCTCAACCTAGTAAAACCATGCAGCCATATCTCCTCATAGCTCCCCAGTGCATCCAATCTCCTCAGCACTTCTTGACGTCTCCTCAACATGCTTCCTTTACCACCAAATCATCTATTCATACTACATAATTCATCCACCCTCCCTCATACCTGCTAAGTTAACTCACGCCTCATTAAAACATTCATATACTCTCTCTCTCTCTCTCTCTCTCTCTCTCTCTCTCTCTCTCTCTCTCTCTCTCTCTCTCTCTCTCTCTCTCTCTCTCTCTCTCTCTCTCTCTCTCTCTCTCTCTCTCTCTCTCTCTCTCTCTCTCGTTGCTCCCACACACCTTCACAACAAGCGTATTTACCCTGGACCTTCCCACACAACTATGTTCTTCACACATCACAAGATGCCCACGCTCCGCTGCATCCTCTTGATAAACCTTCCCATCATAATTATAGAAAGTAACCAACCCTGGAAGCAAACCAGTAGTACTCCCACACACTGCCCAGTAGCAGCAGCAACATTAGGATCAATATGACACCAGTATTTATCATAACATCAGTAACACCAACATACCAGCGCAACAGAACATACCGGGAAGAGTAACTGGCAGCTGCGGTAGGAGCCCAATCATTACCATACTTAGGGCCAAGATAGATGACGTCCTTTACATTACTAGAGTCATCAGCTGCTCTACTCCATGGTAGGGTCGTATACCATGACACTTCAGTGTTTACGGTCGACTCCATCCTGAAGCTTTTACTGTTGTTTATGTCCTTTTATTTTCATTTGTTCTTCCTTTTACCTCACTGCCACGGGAATTTATCACCATATAGTGCAAAAAGTGATTCCTTTAGTATCCTTGAATCCAACGGTAGTTAGGAACTTTTTTTCTAGACTTAGAATAATACATTATGTATGAGAAACATCCTTACTGGAAACCTTTTACTGGGTCTGAGTATATTTCTTTGTATAATCATGTCGAAAGTAACGAGCAGGGCAAGAAAGTTAAACAATTGTGAATCTGGTCATGTTCGAAACTACAGCTCCCTTTCCACAACCAGGCTGCTTTTCATGCCCTTATTCAGTCTGTTGACAGCAATTCCACCCACCAACCACCACCACTACCACCACCACTCGCCGTATACCATATCACTCTAATTCACTTTACCACGTGAACGCCCTTCATCCTCCTACATGTTCAGACCCCGAGCACCCAAAATATTTTTCACTCCACCCTTGCATCTCCAATTTGGTTTCCTGTTTCTCTTTGATCCCAGCACTTTTGACACGTACATTCTCTTTGTCAACCTCCCCTCACTCATTCTTTCCGTATGTCCAAAACTTTTCAGCACTTCCCCTACAGATCTCTCAATAACACTCTTCTTAATACCAAACGTCTCTATTATTCTTTCATTACTTACCAGAATAACCGCTTCACACCACATATTGGCCTCAAACATTTCACTTACAACACACGTAGCCTCCTCCACACATCCTCACGTATACTCCATGCTTCGCATCCATAAGACATCGTTCGGACTGCCATAGTTAAAAGATATCAATTTTCGCTTTGTCAGGTAACGACCTCTCTTTCCACACATTTTCTAAAGCTTCCAGAAGTTCACTCACTCTATGAGTCCGTTTCGTTTCTTGGTATTATTCGCTGCCATGATCAATCTCAGGTATCTAACATACTTCTCTTCCTTCAAGATTTTTCTGTTCGAACTCACATCCCAACTAACCTGTCCCTTTGCCCTGATAAACCTAATATCATTGCTTTCATCCTCATTTACTCTCAACTTCTTCCCTTCACACACTTTCCCAAATTCATACACCAGTTTCTGTAGTTTTTCACTTGAATCTGCCCCTACTGCCGTGTCGTTAATAAACAAATGACCCCCTTCCAAGCCCCGCCACCCCTTGCATACTGCATACTCGCCCTTCCCTCGAAGACTTGCATTTACCTCCTTCACCATGCCATCTATAAACTAGTCAAAAAGCCGTAGACCAAGCTTTGCTCTTAATAAAAACTTCTCTCTGCTTCCAGCAGCTTTGCTCCTACAACATATATTCTTACAGCCTTCCACAAGAAATCTCTATCAACCCTATCATATGCTTTCTCCAAATCCCCAAATGCTACATACAGTTCTTGTCTCTAAGTATTTCTCACACACATTCTTCAAAACAGACACATGATCTGCACATCCTTTCCTAGTCCTGAAACCACATTTTTTGTTTCTAGTCTGACGCTTTTAACAGTCCTACACCCTCTCCTTTCCTACTCTCCCATACAACTTACCTGATATTACACTCAACGAAGTTATACCTCTGTAGTTCCAACGCTCACCTTTGTCCACGTTGCCATTATACAGTGACATTATACATGCATTCCACTAATTTTCAGACGCCTCACTCTGATCTATGCATACACTGAAAATCTTAGCTAACCGATCAACAACACAGTTATTCGCAATAATAAGAAATTTAACTGAAATAACTTCACTATAAACGTATTGCCACATTTTCATCTTACGCAAGGCTTCCACCACTTCTCTCTTTACCAAACCACTTTCCATGACTCGCTCACTTTTCATGCCTCCCCGACCCATCCACCACACATCTGCCATCCTATCAACAAACACTTTGAACTGTTCTTCAAATGACTCACACCGTCTCCTCTTTCCCTCAACCCTGCTTGTTGCCAGTTCCCCATTTGTCCCAGTTGCTCTCTTTTTCCACCCTATTAATCTCCTTCGAAAAGATCGTCTTATTTTCCCTAAAGTTTACAAATATTTGCTGACTCCAATTCTCATTTGTCTTCTTTTTTTCAACTCTTGCGCACCCTCGTTTTGACCTCCTCCCGATTACTCGTGTGCATTTCCCAATCATTTACAATCCTTCCCTTTAAGCAAAGTTATCCTATAACAGTTAATCATCCAAGTAAATATTTTCAATCAGACCATTATCGGAAGTTAATTTTCATAATAGTAATCAAACTAGTTAACTTTCCATAACTCGATCTTTTAATCCGATGATGTCAGTTACTTTTTCGTCCTAATTTTTTTTTCGTTACTTTTTTTTTTAGGTTTTTCAGTACAATTATCATTCTTCGATGTTAATTATATTTCTTGTAATAGGAAAGTTTAGATAATAATTGGTTATATAATTGATATACTTTGTTGTTCATTATATTTGTTTTCATTGACATGTATATATGATGATATGTTACGTGTTATACGTATAGAATATATAGTTCAAATATATTGTTATTTGTTTCGTATGTCCAACATAGTCATGCAATGATTAATTTCTATGATTTCTGTATAGAGATGAAAATTATATGGTTTATAGAATAATACAAATAAATATTGAAAACATTAATTATAGCTTTACATTTCATGTTGGTAATAGCTCAGCCACCAAACACGCCATCACTGACTCCCTCCTGGACCCCGGTTCTAACTCCCCCAGTCCCTCCTCCCTTCCCGTAACGAACAGGTACAGTGCACGTTTATATGCGAAAAAGGACGTGTCCATGGATCTTGCAGGTTGACATATACCATTTATCTGGCAGGGAAAGAATTCTTTCAAGATTCATAAGCTTTGTACTCATTGTGCATAAAGCTAAGTAGAATAATTTAAAAAGGACAGATATAGGCTGTTCTTATTTTCTCAAAATTGATAGGACAACCAGATCTAAAAGAAGGACAGATTGTCCTTAAAGGACAGACTCAGCAGCCCAGCAACACAGTGTGGATTCGTCCGTATCGGTGGTAGCCGGTAACGGTGTTCAGTATCATCGTCAACTTGAGAGCGTTTAGTTCACTAACGTCTCTCTAACGGTCTGGTCTCTACAAGTTAACTTACGACAGTACAAGACGACAACGGACCATGGTCCATGGAACACCAAGACGAAGTTCTCAACATTGAGATCGCCTCTGTCTCAGGCACTTCTGAGTCTCAGCCTGACTCTCTGTGGCAGAGACTTCTCAGCCATCTGACAGCCAGGACCAAGAGCCTTTCCAAAATCCCTGGCCCCACCTGCAGCTCTACGTCAAGCTCATCCGTCAGGACAAGGATAACAACAAGGTACTCTATTCTGAGTGTCAAAAATGCCACCCAAGAAAATTGTTAGAGGCCATGTGACCAGCCTTAATGATTTGAGGTCCCACGTCAAGAGGACCCACCCATCCTTAGCCATCCAGTTTGAGGAGGATATCAAGGCCTGGCTCTGGCCGTAGCGAGCGCCACCACCCCCGAGTTTGATAAATGTACTAAAATTTCAAACTCAGCTTTCAGTTCCCACCGTAATGATTATCTGGTAAGATAAGTTAATTGTATTGGGTTTGGTTACAAAGGTTTTGAAACTGCATTTTTAACAAAGATTTAGAAAATTATTAAGCAAAAAAGTTGCAAAACTTACAGAAAATGAGTGTTTCCTTAACGAGTTCCATATGTCGGATTAAGTCATTCTCCTCCTGGAGTGAGTGTATGCATTCATAATGGAAGAACTAAAGTGATTCTTGAACCTCTTCAAGAGGAGAATTTCAAGACAGCGGTTGCTTGAGCACCTCCCGAGCCTAATGATAATCTGGAGATACCGTGTAGCTTACCACAACAGTCTTACTGTTCATCAGATCTTATCGTGACTGGTAGGAATCTGCCACCACAGTGAGTGGTCAAGGGTGCATTCATCTGGAAGTCTCGGAATCTTCGCTGAAATACTTCTACGAAACAGTATATGGATATATCTGGCTGAGGAACGGCAGAAGTCCAGCTTTCCACACAGCGGCAAAAGGGATGATGCAAAGTGTGGAGAATGCAAGCAGCATTACGGTCTGTCGTCTGGGTTACATCGAAGGCAGCAACAGTTGACTTGCATTGGACGACGGCTATATTGCCTCTGTTTACCAGGGTAAGGACCGTTGTCATC
Source organism: Panulirus ornatus (assembly GCF_036320965.1). Classification (NCBI taxonomy): domain Eukaryota; kingdom Metazoa; phylum Arthropoda; class Malacostraca; order Decapoda; family Palinuridae; genus Panulirus; species Panulirus ornatus. Next base: position 19,068,464 of record NC_092286.1, on the reverse strand, counting down.
CATATGACTGGAGAGGGGAATGGCTCCACAGGGACTATTTTGGCTTAAAGTATACAAGCTTTCCATCCACGTTGGACTTTGGTGGAAATAATGTTTTTTCTCCTAAATCCTTTCTACCTCGCCAAGTAATGTATCACAGCTACTCAAGCGGCCATATTGCTTCTGTTCCTGAGGCTGCAATATATCCTGGATTCCATATATTTTTTTAGTTCATAATGTTAGCCAAACTCGTTTTTCTTGGGATTTAGTCATCTTTTCAGTCACCACCGTACATCACCTTTGGAAGGAGACTTGCTTCCAGACAAGAATCGTCAGTAGACAGCCCCAGCAGATGTACTCTACCTTTTTGGTGGATAATGGTAAGTGATCGGCTCCGAGCTGACGTACATTGTTTTGGCCTCATTCATGTCTTCTGTAGGAAAATGTGAAAACAGAATCAGAAAATCATAGTTCATTATGTCATACCCACATGTGAGTATTCTAGAAACAATGAATATAATCCAGTTTTGCGGATAATCGAACATTTTCAACGAAAAAGGTAAAAAGAAAAAATAATTGTGAAAGACGAGTTAAAGTCTACGTTTCAAGATAAATACTTTCTTATAACTTATTATGTATACAGCGCATAAAAGTATAGCTGAATTACTCTCTACAGCAAGGGTGTCAAAATCATTTATGAAGGCGGGCCATATCTAGCATGATGGTACACAATGCAGGCCACGTAATACAGGAGCACTTCGTGATCGCCCCTTCGGGGAGCAGTACAGCAAAATGATAGAGAGGTAGATACAGGAACAGGACCAGAGACGCTGTCGGCTGAGAGTGGGTGGAGCCTGAGTCTACCTAGACAAGGAAGGTCAAACACCCCGCCCGAGGGCGAGAGCGAAGCTATCATAGTAATCAAGTACTTTTGCTATGTGTTGTGTGTTATTTGAAATTAAGCTTTCAGTCCCAAAAACATGTTCAATCATAACCCGCCTATGTTAAGGTGTTTATGTGTTTTGTGATGCCTTGGATAATCTAGATTTACCTGGTTCAAATTCTGTTTCATGAATTGATAAAAATGTGTATAAAAGACTTTATTTCATTTCAATGGAGAATATTATGCTTAGAAATTTGGTATAGCGATGGGTAACCCTCTTTCACCTGTATTAAGTAATCTTTACATGAATTCTTTGAAAGAAAACTTCTAAGGGACATCTTACCCTTTAAGGCAATCTCGTTTATGTATGTTGATGATCTTCTTTGTGTTTAACCAACAAGCGAAAATTTACAAACATTTTCCGCTTACTTAACAATTAGGTACCTTCTATCAAATTTACTGTGGAGGTGGAAAATAATTGTGTGTTGCCATTTCTAGATTGCATGATCCATTGGGTTAGAAACATGTTCGAGTTCAGCATATACAGAAAACCCACCAATGTTTATTCTTATATTCATTATTAATCAGCGCAACATGACAGAGTTAAATTACTATCATTCCAGTCGAAGTTCCTAAGGCACTACGTATATGCAGTCCAGAATTAATTGATGATGTGTTTGAGAAGATATATCCCATTGGATCAAAGTTAAAGCATACTAGATCTTTCATTAATAAATCTCTTAAGTTAGCAAAGAATTCGTTTTATAGAGTTAACCCTAAACTTGCCCTGATACCAAGAACCTTTTAGTTCTCCCATTTAGTGATAATTGTATGATGCTTCCTAAGTTTCTTAATCCTTTAATGTCAATGTATGCTTCAGCAATAACAATACTACAAAGAGTATCTTAATCAAAAACTCACCATAAAATTCTTCAGGTTGTGTTTACTGAATCCCTTGTAAAAGCTGCAACACGTTTTATAGTGGACAGACTGGTAAGGGTCTCCCTGTTAGACTTAGTAGCATAAACATAGTGTAAGGACAAGACAGGAATCAAATGATTTGTCTGATCATGTTAAAAATCATGACCACTGTATTGACTGGAGTAATGCTAATCCAGTTAACTGTAACTCCTTGACCAAGACAAATATCTTTGGATCATATCAAATACACAAAGAATGATAACATAAATATTAGTGAAGGTCTATACAGACTGGGTAGGTTTGTCGTAGGCAAAATTTGTAAACGATTCCCATTCTTGTCCACACAATAGAATTTTATGACAGGCACGGTGCCAGACCCGAACATCACCAACCGGAAAAAATTTTGTACCAACGGTGTCTTAGCTCCGCTTCTATTTTGTATATAGGCTGACTGTTCGAAATCTTCTATTTCGTTCTTGTGTCTCACCTGACGGTGTAATCATTATACGAAAGTGCACTTGGAACTTATTGTATTTCATTTTCCCCGCGGATATTAGCATATATATATATATATATATATATATATATATATATATATATATATATATATATATATGCTTGGGGATAGGGGAAAAAGAATACTTCCCAGGTATTCCCTGCGTGTCGTAGAAGGCGACTAAAAGGGGAGGGAGCGGGGGGCTGAAAATCCTCCCCTCTTGTTTTTTTTTAATTTTCCAAAAGAAGGAACAGAGAAGGGGGCCAGGTGAGGATATTCCCTCAGAGGCCCAGTCCTCTGTTCTTAACGCTACCTTGCTAATGCGGGAAATGGCGAATAGTTTGAAAGAAGAAAGAAGATATATATATATATATATATATATATATATATATATATATATATATATATATATATATATATATATATATATATATATATATATATATATATATATATATATAAGATTTTTTTTTTTTTTTTTGCTTTGTCGCTGTCTCCCGCGTTTGCGAGGTAGCTCAAGGAAACAGACGAAAGAAATGGCCCAACCCACCCCCATACACATGAATATACATACGTCCACACACGCAAATATAAATACCTACACAGCTTTCCATGGTTTACCCCAGACGCTTCACATGCCTTGATTCAATCCACTGACAGCACGTCAACCCCGGTATACCACATCGATCCAATTTACTCTATTCCTTGCCCTCCTTTCACCCTCCTGCATGTTCAGGCCCCGATCACACAAAATCTTTTTCACTCCATCTTTCCACCTCCAATTTGGTCTCCCTCTTCTCCTCGTTCCCTCCACCTCCGACACATATATCCTCTTGGTCAATCTTTCCTCACTCATTCTCTCCATGTGCCCAAACCATTTCAAAACACCCTCTTCTGCTCTCTCAACCACGCTCTTTTTATTTCCACACATCTCTCTTACAATACGTTACTTACTCGATAAAACCACCTCACACCACACATTGTCCTCAAACATCTCATTTGCAGCACATCCATCCTCCTGCGCACAACTCTATCCATATCCCACGCCTCGCAACCATACAACATTGTTGGAACCACTATTCCTTCAAACATACCCATTTTTGCTTTCCGAGATAATGTTCTCGACTTCCACACATTCTTCAAGGCTCCCAGAATTTTCGCCCCCTCCCCCACCCTATGATCCACTTCCGCTTCCATGGTTCCATCCGCTGCCAGATCCACTCCCAGATATCTAAAACACTTCACTTCCTCCAGTCTTTCTCCATTCAAACTCACCTCCCAATTGACTTGACCCTCAACCCTACTGTACCTAATAACCTTGCTCTTATTCACATTTACTCTTAACTTTCTTCTTTCACACACTTTACCAAACTCAGTCACCAGCTTCTACAGTTTCTCACATGAATCAGCCACCAGCGCTGTATCATCAGCGAACAACAACTGACTCACTTCCCAAGCTCTCTCATCCCCAACAGACTTCATACTTGCCCCTCTTTCCAAAACTCTTGCATTCACCTCCCTAACAACCCCATCCATAAACAAATTAAACAACCATGGAGACATCACACACCCCTGCCGCAAACCTACATTCACTGAGAACCAATCACTTTCCTCTCTTCCTACACGTACACATGCCTTACATCCTCGATAAAAACTTTTCACTGCTTCTAACAACTTGCCTCCCACACCATATATTCTTAATACCTTCCACAGAGCATCTCTATCAACTCTATCATATGCCTTCTCCAGATCCATAAATGCTACATACAAATCCATTTGCTTTTGTAAGTATTTCTCACATACATTCTTCAAAGCAAACACCTGATCCACACATCCTCTACCACTTCTGAAACCACACTGCTCTTCCCCAATCTGATGCTCTGTACATGCCTTCACCCTCTCAATCAACACCCTCCCATATAACTTACCAGGAATACTCAACAAACTTATACCTCTGTATGGTATTGCAGTGGAATTTATTAAAAAAGGGGGTGACTGTATTGTTGACTGGTTGGTAAGGTTATTTAATGTATGTATGGCTCATGGTGAGGTGCCTGAGGATTGGCGGAATGCGTGCATAGTGCCATTGTACAAAGGCAAAGGGGATAAGAGTGAGTGCTCAAATTACAGAGGTATAAGTTTGTTGAGTATATATATATATATATATATATATATATATATATATATATATATATATATATATATATATATATATATATATATATATATATATATATATATATATATATATATATATATATATATATATATATATATATATATATATATATATATATATATATATATATATATATATTTTTTTTTTTTTTTTTTTTTTTATACTTTGTCGCTGTCTCCCGCGTTTGCGAGGTAGCTCAAGGAAACAGACGAAAGAAATGGCCCAACCCACCCCCATACACATGAATATACATACGTCCACACGCGCAAATATAAATACCTACACAGCTTTCCATGGTTTACCCCAGACGCTTCACATGCCTTGATTCAATCCACTGACAGCACGTCAACCCCGGTATACCACATCGATCCAATTTACTCTATTCCTTGCCCTCCTTTCACCCTCCTGCATGTTCAGGCCCCGATCACACAAAATCTTTTTCACTCCATCTTTCCACCTCCAATTTGGTCTCCCTCTTCTCCTCGTTCCCTCCACCTCCGACACATATATCCTCTTGGTCAATCTTTCCTCACTCATTCTCTCCATGTGCCCAAACCATTTCAAAACACCCTCTTCTGCTCTCTCAACCACGCTCTTTTTATTTCCACACATCTCTCTTACCCTTACGTTACTTACTCGATCAAACCACCTCACACCACACATTGTCCTCAAACATCTCATTTCCAGCACATCCATCCTCCTGCGCACAACTCTATCCATATCCCACGCCTCGCAACCATACAACATTGTTGGAACCACTATTCCTTCAAACATACCCATTTTTGCTTTTCGAGATAATGTTCTCGACTTCCACACATTTTTCAAGGCTCCCAAAATTTTCGCCCCCTCCCCCACCCTATGATCCACTTCCGCTTCCATGGTTCCATCCGCTGACAGATCCACTCCCAGATATCTAAAACACTTCACTTCCTCCAGTTTTTCTCCATTCAAACTCACCTCCCAATTGACTTGACCCTCAACCCTACTGTACCTAATAACCTTGCTCTTATTCACATTTACTCTTAACTTTCTTCTTCCACACACTTTACCAAACTCAGTCACCAGCTTCTACAGTTTCTCACATGAATCAGCCACCAGCGCTGTATCATCAGCGAACAACAACTGACTCACTTCCCAAGCTCTCTCATCCCCAACAGACTTCATACTTGCCCCTCTTTCCAGGACTCTTGCATTTACCTCCCTAACAACCCCATCCATAAACAAATTAAACAACCATGGAGACATCACACACCCCTGCCGCAAACCTACATTCACTGAGAACCAATCACTTTCCTCTCTTCCTACACGTACACATGCCTTACATCCTCGATAAAAACTTTTCACTGCTTCTAACAACTTGCCTCCCACACCATATATTCTTAATACCTTCCACAGAGCATCTCTATCAACTCTATCATATGCCTTCTCCAGATCCATAAATGCTACATACAAATCCATTTGCTTTTCTAAGTATTTCTCACATACATTCTTCAAAGCAAACACCTGATCCACACATCCTCTACCACTTCACACACATAGAGAGAGAGTATAAGCAATGGTAACAAGGAATGATAGGCAGTTACGTGGGCAACTGGAAGCTTCTTATAGCTTTTTGTAAAATTTCTTATCCATGAAGCAGTTGTTTAGCTTAATCATCAAATTTAAATCGCCACATTTGCATTACATCCACCTGGCTATAAAGCCAATTTTCAATATACATGGGTCAATGATCATCATCTACATGGCGTGTGTATTCTACCTTAACTAAATTAATGCAGTTTTCGTAGTTCTAATCAAATATTCTTTTTCTGTAATTCTACTAGTCAAACTAATTGTGAAATGTAGCTTCATTTGCTAAAGTTATATCAAAAAGTTATCTAATTACTCCAACTTCAGAGGGTTTTTCTTTTTCAACTTTGAATACAGCAAG